>NW_007727059.1:487345-488074 GCF_000696425.1 Galeopterus variegatus
TGAGAGGCTTCAAGGAGCTTGTCTATTAAGGCAGAATTAGTTATGGCATTGCCTTTTGTATTGAGTAATCCCCTTTCTTTCCAAATTGCTGCATGGGATATGAGTATGTGGAAAACATATTTGGAATCTGTGTCTAGGTTAAGGGATTTACCTTCTTCAAGTATACAGGCCCGAGTGGCTGCAATGAATTCAGCCTGCTGGTTAGTGGTACTGGATGGTAATGGCTGGGCTTCTACAATTGAGTCTAAAGAAACCACAGCATAGCCTGCATAATGTTTATACCCAATTCTGAATGAGGATCCATCCGTGAACCATGTGTAATCGGCTTCGGGTAGAGGGCCTTCGGAAATGGAGGAGTGAGAAGGAATGAAATTTTGGAGGGCTTCTAAACAGTTATGGATTAGGGTGTTGGGCGGATAGGGAATAGGGAGAAGGGTAGCAGGGTTTAGAGGTGAGCACGGGAGAAAGGTAATATCAGGATTTTCTAGGAAAGAGGAAATTAAGCCTAAAAGCCTGAATGGGGGAAGGGAGTGTAGAGCCTTGTAGGTGAGGAGGTCTTTTAGGTTGTGAGGCGAGAGTATGGTTAAGGGTGCACCAAATGTTAATTTATAAGCCTCCTTCTGCAGTGGAGGTCCAGCAGCCAGGGCACGAAGGCAGGGAGCCCAGCTCCGGACAGTAGGATCTAGTTGTTTGGACAAGTATGCTACTGGGGCGAAGGAGGGGCCATAT
>NW_007727060.1:0-5947 GCF_000696425.1 Galeopterus variegatus
AATCCACAAATTATATCCGACCTATTATGTACCAATTAGGGCAAATTACTATATGTAAGATGATCAAGATGATCAGGTTGTTTTTTTTTTCTTTTCTGAAGACTTTCTAATTGGCAGCACAAATTAAGATGTGTGATGATTTTTCCAGTGGAAATGTTTCTGTTCATCATAATTTACATGTGAGCCGATTATAGTCTCTTTAATTTAAATTAGTGGAGAGTGGTACTTTGAGGTGGGCAGGTGACTGCAGATAAGAGCACTTAATGAGCATTTCATGCACAGCAAGATGTTAAATTCCTGTGGTTCTACCCTCTCCCCAGCTTTATGAATAAAGCAGTGAGATGAACTGCCTGAAGCGGCATTACTGCACACTGAATACGCTCAGCTCGGTGTGCAGCCAGTTTTCATCTTACACATACAGTAAATATAATTTCCGTCCCTTGGAAAGCGCAGAGCTGGAAGGTGTTCCAGCAAAGCAGCTTAGGCCTAATGTTAGGAGTAATAAGGAAAGGAGGAGACACTCATTTATACTCTGAACTACTTTCGAGTCTCTAATTTTCTGTGATCCCATCAGTATGTCGGATTTAATGTCATCTGACAGTGATCATGCCTCCCATGGGCTGTGGTCCTTGCTAGACTGACCACTGTGTCTGCTTTTATATCAAATGACAATACCTAGAAAAGGCAAAGGTATGATCCCTTGCTAAGAGCTCTCAACAGTGCAGATCACTAGTGCTGAGGGATGGGACTGCCTCAGCTGATTAGCAGAGAACCTGGAAGGTCTTGAATGTTAGTGTCCTTCTTTTACTCTCTTCTAGCTCCAGATTGCAGGTTGGACGACCCTTTGAGAAGGAAGTGATGCTAAATGTTCTCATGAATATGCATGAGCGTGCTGTTGCAGGGGTAAAGAGGAATTTTTCTGGTATCTACCTCATAGCCACAAAATGCATCCATCTCATCCTGTGGCTTAAAATGTGTGCCCAGAGCCCCAGAAGCTGTCAGAGAGGAGGGTCGTTTGTGATTTTTTTGGAGGGATAATCAGTGATTTGCCACTTTAATAATCCTATATTTGAAAGGCTACTTGGTTATTCTTTCTGTGTATTATTGACTCTTCCATTCATAGCAGAGCTGAATTCCTAATAATCAGGAGAAAACCTCAGAGATCACAGCAATTCTGATCAGGTACACAGGACATAAAACCATGAGATAATTAATTTGACTTAAAATAATTAACGAACGTAAGAGTAAATTAACAAAAAAGATCAATAAAACCATTCAAATAGAATAGTTCAGGCATATTAATTTTAAACTGTTCTTGAGAGTTTTCCCTTACTCTTTAGCATTCTCTTTGAGTTATAGTTTAGCATTTTTACCTTCAAGATACTGTTTTGTTTTAAAAGACTTAAAGCTTTATTCACCAAAGTGGAATGGAAAGAGGCTACTTGGGGTAGGGACAGAGATAAAATATAACTGGGACCATTTTATTTTTTATTTATTTTTTGTGAAAAGCAGTGGTTTCTGAATATTTTGAAGTAGAATCATTCAGAGGTCGATAACTTCGTATAATGTATGCTATACGAAGTTATTACGGTGTGAAGGCAATAATAATGATCCTGTGGCTTAAAATGTGTGCCCAGAGCCCCAGAAGCTGTCAGAGAGGAGGGTCGTTTGTGATTTTTTTGGAGGGATAATCAGTGATTTGCCACTTTAATAATCCTATATTTGAAAGGCTACTTGGTTATTCTTTCTGTGTATTATTGACTTCCATTCATAGCAGAGCTGAATTCCTAATAATCAGGAGAAAACCTCAGAGATCACAGCAATTCTGATCAGGTACACAGGACATAAAACCATGAGATAATTAATTTGACTTAAAATAATTAACGAACGTAAGAGTAAATTAACAAAAAAGATCAATAAAACCATTCAAATAGAATAGTTCAGGCATATTAATTTTAAACTGTTCTTGAGAGTTTTCCCTTACTCTTTAGCATTCTCTTTGAGTTATAGTTTAGCATTTTTACCTTCAAGATACTGTTTTGTTTTAAAAGACTTAAAGCTTTATTCACCAAAGTGGAATGGAAAGAGGCTACTTGGGGTAGGGACAGAGATAAAATATAACTGGGACCATTTTATTTTTTATTTATTTTTTGTGAAAAGCAGTGGTTTCTGAATATTTTGAAGTAGAATCATTCAGAGGTGTATTTGGTAAATAGAGCTAAAGTTAACACTTAGACAAATTTATTTTCCATAGCAGAAAATTCTAGCACCCTGTATACAATACAAAAATATAAGGGTACTTCAAAAAGTTTGTGGGAAAATAGAATTCAAAGATGATACTAATACAAATCTTTCCATGAAGTTTTTTTTTTTTTTAAAGCTCCTGCACCGCAAGGGAGACTTTGAACTTTATTTTATTTATATGGTTGCTCGTTGGTATGGGGATCCGAACCCATGACATTGGCTTTACCAGGCTGAGTTCTAACCAGCTGAGCCACCCGGTCAGCCACTCCATGAAGTTTCTGAGGTACCCTCTTGTGACCTGGAGTCTCAGTGTAAGGGGTCAGAGTTTTATTTCAAACAAATGGTTGATGCTTCTTACCTGTTTTTGTTCATAATCATCAACTGAGGACAGAGGCTTCCTGACTAGGTCAGTCCATTTGTCAGATAGTTGTTGAATACCTGCTGTGTGCTAGACATTGTTAGTTATGGTGGACGAACAAAGATACGAAACACAGCTCTTCTCTGCCCTTCCCACCAGAAGTAACTCTGGAACTCCTTGCCTCTCTTGCATTTGCCAGAGCTCAGCTGGCTCTTGTTCTGTGCTGTGAGGACCTAGGTAGCCTTGAGTTTGGGGAGTGGGAGAAGACCTGAAAAGCCATTCTTTTCTCCCTGCAGGAATGGAAACTATCACTTTCTTTTAAAAGTCATGCTATGCTATGTACTTAAAGTCATCACATTTAATCTTCACAATAGTTCTGTGAAGTAAATTGTAATCTGCTTTTTTAAATATAAGGCTGTAATTGACTAATTTGCTCAAGGCAATGTACAAGAAAGGCCAGGATTATATCCCCAGAGTGGCTGCCTGCCTAGCCCTTGCCACTGGAATCACAGAACCTTGGCAGCTCATGAAACTTACCTGAAATAACGGGGGAAGAAATCTTTGCCTAATTTAAGGTACCACTGAGATGATCAAGGACCTGTGCAGTATAACATACTATTATATAGTATAACATATATAAGGGGGTGTCATGATACTTTCACTCCTCCCTTGTTAACAATAACAGGTCTGGTTCTTTTTTAGGAACTCACCAGATTATGCTTTATACTGTCTGTAAAAGTCAGCTTGGAATTATGAATAACACCTACCAAGATTTTACGTAGGAATTTTGTATTGTACAGGTAATATCATGTTAATATAAGCTGAAATGAAAACAAAACACTGAATCACTGTTCTGCCTCCCTACTCTCTGTGCCTCATTTTTTTGGATTGTTTCCATTTAGTGTTTGCCTGT
Source organism: Galeopterus variegatus (assembly GCF_000696425.1). Classification (NCBI taxonomy): domain Eukaryota; kingdom Metazoa; phylum Chordata; class Mammalia; order Dermoptera; family Cynocephalidae; genus Galeopterus; species Galeopterus variegatus. The sequence continues at coordinate 3,516 of NW_007727060.1, forward strand.
GGCATATTCATCATTTATGCATAACCTTTATAGTATGATTGCTGCTTGAATTCAGCTTTCTTTGGCACTGTCAGTACTATTTTTCTGAGTAACTTGGCATCTGTACAGTTTTTATTTTTAATGACTATAGTGTTTCATTGAGTAAATATATTACTTTTCCGTTCGATTTTTTTTTCTTTATTAAAGGAACTTTGCAATAAATGTCTCAGGGTGGTATATATCTAATGGCTTGTGTTGGAGTCCACACTGTTTTTAATTACTGTTTCTTTATAATGAATTTAGTATCTGGTCAAGGGAATGTGCCTGATTTTCAATAGATGGGAACCCCTGACACATTGTGTTCCTAGGGCATTTTCCCTTTTGTTGTGTTGTATTAGCTGAGAGAAAGAAGTTTTTGCTGAGGTTAGAACCAAGGCTCCTGATAACTGGACTGAAACAATGATTGTTTTCTCCCTGAACTTAGAGCAGCTAGTAGATTGTTTTAGTTTTTGGGAAAATGGAGAGTGGTCTTAGAGGTCTGTTTTTTACCATCATTTGGCCTGCCTAGAAAGCCCAGGAATGTGCCAGTGTACTCATGGTGGAAATGACTGTATTAGGACATTGGGGAATTTGTGCAAGTTGGTCACAAGGCCACCATCATTTGGCCTGCCTAGAAAGCCCAGGAATGTGCCAGTGGACTCATGGTGGAAATGACTGTATTAGGACATTGGGGAATTTGTGCAAGTTGGTCACAAGGCCTTGGAAGGCAGAGACACCCCACTCTGAACTCCCTGCCTATGTGGCAGCTATTCACTTTTTGTCTTGCTTATTTTGATTATAAAAAATCTCCTAGAAAGCATTCCTTAAAATGTATTTTCAATGAAGGTTGGATGTCTGAATGTTGAACAGTAGGCTCACCCATTCATTATAAAGTAGTTTCTAAACAAAACTAAAAAGTATTTTTTGATTCAGGTGCTGGTTATAAAGGATGGGTGCAGTCTGTGAAACTTCACAATGCTCTACCCTTAAGAGATAACACACTTTTCTGTTTGTATGTTGCACTTCAATAAAGCGTTTTTAAAAAAACATATGGAATCCCTAAGTGTGAGTCCTGAAGCCTGTGCTTCCTGCCAGCTCAGGCTACGATGCATTTGGGCAGCAAATTCCCCAGTGATGTGTGCCCTGTTGGTTGTATAGTTTCTGCAGGGCTGGGCATGGTCTAGAGATCCCGTCCTGCAGGCCCCACCTCCACCCCCATTTCCCTAAACTTCCAAAGGAGCAGCACAGTCGTTTGGGCAGCCCCTTTCACCATCTGACTCAGGAGGGTCCTATATACCTTGAGAGTATCTTGCATTTGTGAGTGAGCCCTGGTGGTCTGGGTCTTTTGGCATAAATCCTGGTATCTCATGTGCTGCCTGCTGGTGGATCCCCTCTTCTGTTAGGGCGCCCTAGGATTTTCCCCAGGGTCATGACTGGTGGCCCAAGATCATGTGGCAGGTTAAAATGATAGTAATCCAGTTAAATATCTGTTGAGTTAAAAACAGCAAAAAACATAACAAACGATGGTTTAGGGCTATCAATGTATGGTGAGTGGAAGTATGAGTTCTGGTGAGCTGGTATGTCCTGTGAGAGAGCTTCTCAAACTTTTCTGTCCAACTAACTGTGGAAGCCAGTTCCAGCCTGCCCCAGAGGAGGGGTAGCCACCCCACACTGCATAGGTAGGAGATTTTCTCATAAATCTCTACTTTTCTCTTTCAAAGTCATGCCTGTTTTGCATTCTATTCCATGATACATTTTTATTTTTTTAATATAAAAGTGAACATGAAAATGACTCTTCTGGGAAAAAAATTCCCTTGCCTGCCCCCCTTGTGGCCCTGAAAGCCCTCTGGCCATCACTGAGCTCCAAAGTTGGAGAAGAGTGGAACTGCCAGCTGTAAAATTTAGAAATCACACCTGTAATAAATCCTGAAATAGAACGGATATCTTCCTCCCACTCCCCTTCCCCTCCCTCACGATATCTTTTTATTTAAAAATCCATGACTCTGAAGGGCATTTAAATGGGGGGGGGGGATCAAACTTTAGTTGATACTGAAATCCCTAAGAACATGGTTTATTTTTTTTGCAAAATGTCTAGAGTCTTTATTTTGTTTTCTGTTAGCATTGTTTTAAAAAGGAAAGTTAAGAAAAATAAAAGTACATTTATTTATTTTTTACTTACTTTTAATTTTGTCAATATACAATGTGGTTGATTATTGTGGCCAATTACCAAAACCTCCCTCCCAACAATGTCCTTTCTGTTTGCATGTCGTATCAACTTCAAGGAATTGTAATTGTTATGTCTTCTCCCCGCCCCCCCGCCGGTTTTTTGTGTATTTATTTATTTATTTCTAGCTCCCACAAATAAGTGAGAACATGTGATATTTCTCTTTCTGTGTCTGACTTGTTTCACTTAA
>NW_007727060.1:6450-7614 GCF_000696425.1 Galeopterus variegatus
TCCCTGGGATGAATCCCACTTGATTGTGGTGAATAATTTTACATATGTGTTGCTGTATTCTGTTAGCTAGTATTTTATTGAGAATTTTTGGATCCATATTCATCAAGGATATCCGTCTGTAGTTTTCTTTTTTAGTTGTATCTTTACCTGATTTTCGTATCAGAGTGATGTTTGCTTCATGAAATGAGTTTAGGAGATTTGTCTCTGTTTCAGTGTTTTGAAATAGTTTGTAAAGAATTGGTGTCAATTCCTCTTTGAATGTTTGGTAAAATTCTGCTGTGAATCCATCTGGTCCTGGGCTTTTCTTTGTTGGGAGCCTTCTGATAACAGCTTCAATCTCCTTTATTGTTATTGGTCTGTTCTGATTTTCTACATCTTCTTGACTCAGTTTTGGTAGCTTGTGGGTGTCCAGAAATTTATCCATTTCCTTCAGATTTTCAAATTTGTTGGCATATAGTTGTTTATAGTAGTCTCGAATGATTCCTTGTATTTCAGATGTATCAGTTGTAATATCACCTTTTTCATTTCTAATTTTTGTTATGTGGATCTTCTTTTTTTTTTTTTTTTTTAGTTAGCCATGCTAATGGTGTCAATTTTATTTATCTTTTCAAAAAACCAACTTTTTGATTCATTGATCTTTTGTATTGTGTTTTGGTCTTAAATTTCATTAAGTTCTGCTCTGATCTTAATGATTTCTTTTTGTCTGCTAACTTTAGGTTTGGATTGTTCTTGTTTTTCTAGTTCTTTAAGGTGAAGTGTTAGGTTGTTCACTTGCTGTCTTTCTATTCTTCTGAAGTTAGCATTTAATGTGATAAATTTCCCCCTTAGTACTGCTTTTGCAGTATCCCACAGGTTTTTTTTTTTTTTTTTTTTTCCTTTTGTCTTTTTTTTCGTGACCGGCAACGGATCACAACCCTCAGTGTCACGCCCGTACCGGACCGGGACCGGCAACGGGATCACAACCCTCGGTGTTGCACCCGCACCTCACTCAACCAGAGAGCGGGAACCGGTCTGTATGTGGGATCCGAACCCTCGGAGGGAGCGCCGCCGCGCTCCCAAGCTGCGCACTGTAACAGTGCGCCACCAGGCCGGCCCGCAGGTTTTGGTATGATGTATCATTATTTTCATTAGTTTCAATAATTTTTTTGATTTCCTGTTTGATTT
>NW_007727060.1:7624-15125 GCF_000696425.1 Galeopterus variegatus
TTTTCAAAAAACCAACTTTTTGATTCATTGATCTTTTGTATTGTGTTTTGGTCTTAAATTTCATTAAGTTCTGCTCTGATCTTAATGATTTCTTTTTGTCTGCTAACTTTAGGTTTGGATTGTTCTTGTTTTTCTAGTTCTTTCAGGCGCATTATTAGATTGTTCACTTGCCAGCTTTCCATTTTTCTGAGGTAGGCATTTAATGCAATAAATTTCCCCCTTAGTACTGCTTTTGCTGTATCCCACAAGTTTTGGTATGATGTATCATTATTTTCATTAGTTTCAATAAATTTTTTTATTTCCTGTTTGATTTCTTCTTGGACCCATGTGTCGTTAAGAAGAATGTTGTTTAGTTTCCATGTGTTTGTATACTTTCCAGTGTTTTGTTTATTATTGATTTCTAGTTTTAATCCATTGTGGTCTGAATTTTTTGAGACTTGATTTGTGTCCTAATATGTGATCTATCCTGGAGAATGATCCATGTGCTGATGAGAAGAATGAATATTCTGAGGTTGTTGGATGGAATGTTCTGTAGATATCTGCCAAGTCCAATTGGTCTAGAGCATTGTTTAGATCTTGTGTTTCTGTGCTGATTCTTTGCCTAGATGTTCTGTCCAATATTGACAGTGGGGTGTTCAGGTCCCCTCCTATTATGTTACTAGTGTCTATTTTCTTCTTTAGGTGTAATTGAATTTGTTTTATAAATCTGGCTGCTCCGACATTGGGTGCATATATATTTATGAATGTTATGTCTTCTTGATGGATCAATCCTTTTATTATTATGTAGTGGCCCTCATTATCTCTTTTCATGGTTCTTAGTTTAAAGTCTATTCTATCAGGTACAAGAATAGCTACTCCAACTTGTTTTTCATTTCCATTTGCATGGTAAAATTTTTTCCATCCTTTCACTCTTAGTCTATGTGAGTCTTTATTGATGATATGGGTCTCTTGAAGGCAGCATATAGTTGTGTCCTCCTTTTTAATCCAGTCAGACAGTCTGTGTCTTTTAATTGGGGTATTTAAGCCTTTTACATTAAGTGTTATTATTGAAAAGTGTTGATTTACTCCTAGCATTTTATTGATTTTTGTTTGGATGTCTTAAGTGTCTTTTGTTCCTTTCTTTCTGATTCACTGTTTGTTTTCTGTATTTTTTGGTTCCTTGGGTTGTAGATAAACTTTTTTTTCCCTCTTCATCGTTGCCATTTTTATTTTACTAGTGGGTTTTGATTTTTCTTGAATTTTTATGCCAGTGGTATTTATTTTTCAGGTACCTTACCCAGTACCCCCTTGAGAATTTCCTGTAAGGGTGGTTGTGTGATAGTGAACTCCTGCAGTTTTTGTTTGTCTTAGAAATATACTATTTGTCTTCATTTGGGAAGGATAGCCTTGCAGGGTAGAGTATTCTTGGCTGGCAATCTCTGTCTTTTAGTATTTTGAATATATCATCCCATTCCTTTCTGGCTTTTAGGGTTTGTGATGAAAAGTCTGATGTTAGTCTGATTGGGGCTCCGTTATAGGTGATTTGATGCTTCTCTCTTGCAGCTTTGAAGATTCTCTCTTTGTCTTTGAATTTTGCCAATTTGACTACAACATGTCTTTGAGAAGTCCTTTTTGGGTTGAATATGTTTGGGGATCTTTGAGCTTCCTGAATCTGAAGATCTGTGTCTTTTCGTATACCTCGGAAATTTTCTGCCACTATTTTGTTGAATATGTTTTCAATGCAATCTCCTTTTTCCTCTCCTTCTGGAATACCCATCACTCAGATATTTGAGTGCTTAAGGTTCTTTGATATCTCTCTTAGATTTTCTTCAATGCTTTTAATTCTTTTTTCTTTTTTTTGTCGGCCTGTGTTATTTCAAACAGCCCGTCCTCAAGGTCTGAAGTTCTGTCTTCTACTTCTGCAAGCCTGCTGGTTAAACTCTCTGTTTTGTTTTTTATTTCATTGAATGAATTCTTCAGCTTGGCAAGCTCTGCTACATTCTTTTTCAGGGCATTGATTTCCCTGTACATTTCTTCTTTCAGTTCCTGTATACTTTTCCTCATTTCATCATGTTGTCTAGCTGAGTTTTCTTGTATCTCATTCAGTTTCCTTAGAATTTTCACTCAAAATTCCTTGTCATACATTTCAAGAGCTTCTTGTTCTATATGATCTAGAGCTTGAGAGTTTTACCCTTCGGTGGTGTGCTTTCTTGGTTTTTCATATTTCTGGTATCTTTCCTTTGATGTTTAGTCATTGTGGCAGGGTGTGTCACAGTCTACTGGTTTGACATTATTGTCTGGCTAGGATGTTGCTAGGGTTGTCAATTTGGTATGGCTACCTCAGTGTCTGCTTGGTTGACCACTAGTGCCTTGTGTGTGTGGTTGCCTCGGGTCTTGGGCCTCTCCAGGGAGCTGCCTCTCTGGTCAGCATGCACTGGGCCAGGCTGCTGGGTCATGTGCCAGCACCGCAGGGTGTGTGGTCTCTGCGGAGTTTCCACCTCCCCTGCGGGACATCTCCGTGCTCTGTGTGCACTCGGCCGGGCTGCTAGGTCACGTGCCTGCACCGCAGGGCGTGTGGTCTCTGCGGAGCTTTCGCCCTCCCTGCTGGACATCTCCCCACTCCGTGCACAGTTGTCTGCCAGGTGTGTGCGCTGGCACCGCAGGGCGTGTGGTCTCTGCGGAGCTTCCACCTCCCCTGCTGGACATCTCCCTGCTCCGTGTGCACTCAGCTGGGCAGGCGGTGGAGTGAGGCCTACCTGCTGGGTCGCGGGCCGGCACCACAGGGCGTGTCTGCAATAAACGTACATTTAATACAATTGTTTATTCTTAATTCTCTCATTCTTTTGTTTCCCCCTGCAATTAGTCCCAGGCATTTTTTTTTTCCTTTTGGGTTTTTTTTTTTTTTAAGTAGTTAAAGCCAGTGGGGTCTCATGTAGCCTCTCCCTCACATGCAAGTGACCTCATAAATAAGGCTCTCTTTACCTGACTTTAAAAAAAACAGTCATACTGTTTTCCCACTGCTGGTTTCAGAAACTCACTGAAAAGAGCATCTGGGTGTCCCCGTGACCTTTATCGTACTAAGTGCTTGTAATTAGACATCAAAAAAGGATGCACTCTTAGTAAGTGTGTCATTCACTATGGCACAATGCCAAGAGCCTAGTGGTGTCAGCAGGCTGTGCGGGCTGCTTTCCCAGAGGTTTTTAGGGCTCCTTTTCCATGGTCCACAGTCAGTGCTCTTAGCAGGACAGAGTGTGCTGAGAGGATCCCTGTGTAAAGGCTTCCATGGCTGGGCCATGTGGGATAGAGAAGATCCTCCCTCATTCCCCCATCAGTGTGAAGATGTATGTGTTCGACGCCTGTCTGGAGTGAGCACAGGGACGCTTGCCTCTTCTGAAAGATGGTCACCTCCAGACTCCTGCTTTCCTGTGAATTTACTGCTCCTGCAAATCCTTCCCCAGGCTGACTCCGTCCTGCAGCTGTGTAGATGTGGCTGACATCACTGCGCCTAGAAGTCTTTCTGACCATCGCCCCACTGCTGGATCAGGAGTCCCCTTGGGGACTTCTGGAGCATCTGGACTTCCCTGTTTGCATTTATCACACCACACTGGAACTGTTTAAAGGTTGTCTCTCATCCTACCACATGTGACTCATTCTTCATTGGATCTCTTAGCATGGTGACCAGCATACATTAGATACTTAATACATATCCGTTGAGTGGATGGAAGAGCAAAACAGGACTGGTACTACTACATTCTTTTAATAAGTAACATTTGTATAGTGTCTTCTACTTTACAGAACACTTTTCAGTCATAGTTTGGAAGTCCTCAAGGCTCTGTGGTAATATTCTGGGTCTTTTTCTTCTGGGTAGATGGGAGAGTTGCACATTCCTGACCTGATGTAACAGGCTGGCCAATGAAATCTGAGCAGAAGTATTGGGTATCGCTTCTGGGTGGAGTTCTTTAAATGCTGGCATATTATTTGTAGTATCTCATTCTCTCTGCACCGCACCTGCCAGCATTCCAGATAGGGCTAGCTCTGTTAGTCTGGGTTCTGGTGTGAGGAAAGTGTGGCTGTACCCTCTGGCCCATGATGAACATGTAATATGAACGTGAAAGAAACCATTTTTCTGTTTGAAGTCTATGATTGAGATTTGGGGTTGTTTGCTGTTGCTTTATAACCTGTCCTATTTTGACAGATAGACCAAGGCTCTCATAGTTTCATGTATGCACTCTGCGGTTGTCATCCGAGTGAACTGGGATCATGGTAGTGATGGTAATATAAATATGTGGGTTTCTTTCTTATTTTTAGAGTGATGGGAGTTAGGGGAATGCTTTTGTTATTAAGTGGTTTGGAGTTTAGGGATGTTAAATGCTGTGTGGTGGGCAGGAGAGTCCCACAGGACTAAGTGATTGTTCTGTCCAAAATGCTAGTAGCACCTTCTTGGAAAACACTGAGAGCAGACTTGTCCAATTTAATGGTCAATCTTCGGAGTCCAGAGAAATCTTAACATTGGCTTCACATTTCCTATCTGCAGACCTCCCTGGAAGAGGAAATTACCTATTCCCACATGCTTTAGTTCAGTTCACTCTCAAGATCTCTGCCAGAATTCCAGTTCATTGGCTATTCATCTGCTGAATAGGTCTTCTAAGCCCTAAATAAACACATGGCTGAAATTTCTCTCCCATTAAACTTTCTCTTTTAAAAATAGCATTGACTAATTTTGAGGGGCTTTTTTTATTGTGGTAAAATATACATAATAAAATTTGCTACATTAACCATTTTTAAGTGTGCAATTCAGTGGTATTAAGTACAGTCACATTGTTGTGCAGCCATCACCACTATCTCCGGAACTTTTTTATCATTCTAAATGGAAACTCTTGTACTCATTAAAAAGTAACTCCCCATTACTCTCTTCCCTCAACTCCAGCCCCTGGTGTAACCTCTATTTTAATTTGTGTCTCCGAATTTGACCAGCCTATGTATTTCATATAAGTGGAATCAAAGTATTTGTCCTTTTGTGACTGACTCATTTCACTTAGCATAATGTTTTCAGGGTTCATCTATGTTGTAGCATATATCAGAATTTCATTCCTTATGAGGCTGAATAATACCCCATTAGATGTACATACCACATTTTTATCTTATCTATCATTTGTTGGTAGACATTTCAGTTGTGTCCACCTTTTGGTTATTGTAAATAATGCATTGGTATACAATGAATGATCATTGGTATACAAAATCTGCTTGAGTCCCTGGTTTCAGTTCTTTTGGGTATGTACCTTAAAGTGGAATTGCTGGCTTATGTGGTAATACTACATTTAATTGTTTGAGAAACCACCGTAATGTTTGGCACAGTGGCTGCACCATTTTACATTCTCACCACCAGTGCACAGGAGTTCCAATATCTTCACATCCTTGCCAACACTAGTTATTTTATTTTATTTTATTTTTCTATAATGGTCATTCTAATGGGTGTGAAGTGCTTTCTTCTTGTGGTTTTGATTTGAATTTCCCTAATGGTTAGTGCTGTTGAGCATCTTTTTATATGCTCTTTGGCCATCTGTAAATCTTCTTTGGAGAAGTGTCAGTTCAAGTTATTTACCCATTCCTTAATTGGATTTTTTATACTTGTTGAGTTATAGGAGTTACTTGTATATTCTGGATATTTGATCTCATCAGATAATATGATTTGCAAATATTTTCTTTCATTCTATAGGTTGCCTTTTTTCTGTCAGTGTTCTTTGATGCACAAAAGTTTTAAAATTTTATAATCCAGTTTATTTTTTTCTCTTGTTGCCATATCTAAGAAATCATTGTCAAATCTCATGTCGTGAAGCTTTTCCCATATGTTTTCTTCTAAGAGTTTTATAGTTTTTATTTTTGCATTTACTCTTTGATCCATTTTGAGTTAGTTTTTGTAGATAGTTTAAGGTAAGGGTCCAACTTTATTTTTCCCCATGTGGATATATCCAGTTTTACCACTACCATTTGTTGAAAAAGACTGTCCTTTCCCTGTGGAATGGCCTTGGCCCTCATGTCAAAAATTATTTTACCATATATACAAGAGTTTATTTCTTGGCTGTCTGTTCTCTTTCATTGGTCCATTTGTTTGTCTTTGTGCCAGGGCCACACTGTTTTGATTACTGTAGCTTTATAATAAATATTAAAGCCAAGAAGTGTGGCTCCTCCAACACTATTCTTCTTTTTCAAGATTATTTTGGCTGTTTAGAGATTCCACATGAATTTTAGGATGAGCTTTTCTGTTTCTACAAAACACGTGAATGGGATTTTGATAGGGATTGAACTGAATCTGTAGATCGCTTTGGGAAGTATTGTCATCTTAACAATATTAAGTCTTCCGATCCATAAACATGGAATATCTTTCTATTTATTTATGCCTTCCTTAATTTTTTCAGTGATGTTTTGTAGTTTTCAGTGTACAAGACTTTAACCTTGTTGGTAAAGTTTATTTGTAAGTATTTTATTCTTTTTGATGCCCTTGTAAATGTCATTGATTTTCTGTTTTCTTTTTCAGATTGTTCACTGTTAGCATGTAGAAATACAGGTGATTTTTATGTGTTGATTTTGTGTCCTGCTATATTGTTGAGTTTAATTAGCTCAGTTACTTTTTATGCAGTCTCTAGTATGTTCTACATATACAATCATGTCATCTAACAAATTACTTCTTCCTTTCCAATTTTGCTGCCTTTTTTTCTTTTTCTTGCCTGATTGCTCTGGCTAGTGCTTCCAATACTTCGTTGAATAGAAGTGGTGAAAGTGGGCATACTTGTCTTGTTCCTGATCTCAGGGGATGAGTTTTCATTATTCACCATTACTATGTTACCTGTAGGTTTTTTGTATATGGCCATTATTATGCCAGTGAAGTGTCTTTTTTATTTTATGGCCATTATTATGCCAGTAAAAGGGTGTTGAGTTTTATCAGATGCTTTCTCTGCATCAATTGGGACAGTCATTTATCCCCCTACCCCTTTATTCTGTTAATACGGTATATTACCATTAATTGATTTTCACATGTTGAACCATTTGCATCCCAGGAATAAATCTCACTTAGTCATCTTGTATAATCCTTTTGCTATTGCTGCTGAATTTGGTTTGCTGGTATTTTGTTGAAGATTTTTCCTCAGTATTCATAAGGTACATTGCTCTGTAGTTTTCTTGTAGGGTCTTTAACTGGCTTTGGTATCAAGGTAATGCTGGCCTCATAGAATGAGTTAGGAAGTGTTCTCTTGAGTTTTTTGGAAGAGTTTGAGAGGGATTTATGTTAATTCTTCTTTAAATGTTTGGTAGAATTCACTAGAGAAGCATCTGGCCCTGGGCTTTCCTTTGTTGGAAGGTTTTTTTTTTTTTTTTTCTTTCCCCTTTTGTCTTTTTTTGTGACCGGCAACGGATCACAACCCTCAGTGTCGCGCCCGTACCGGACCGGGACCGGCAACGGGATCGCCCACACCTCGCTCAGCCAGTGAGCGGCCGGTCTGTATGTGGGATCCGAACCCTCGGCGGG
>NW_007727060.1:15566-18322 GCF_000696425.1 Galeopterus variegatus
CCTCAGTGTCGTGCCCGTACCGGACCGGGACCGGCAACGGGATCGCCCACACCTCGCTCAGCCAGTGAGCGGCCGGTCTGTATGTGGGATCCGAACCCTCGGCGGGAGCGTCGCCACACTCCCAAGCCGTGCACTGTAGCAGTGCGCCACCGGGCCAGCCCCGGGAGGTTTTGATTACTGATTCAAATCTTTAATAGTTGTATGTCTATTGAGATCTATTTATTCATAATTCAGTCTTAGTAGATTTGTGTTTCTAGGAATTTATCCTTTTTATCTAAATAATTCAATTTATTGGCATACAATTGTTCATAGTACTCTTTTAAAATCCTTTTTATTTTTGTAAAATTGATAGTAATGTCCCCAGTTTCATTTATGATTTTTAGTAATTGAGATATTCTCTCTCTCTCTGTCTCTCTTTCTCTCTCTCTCTCTCTCTCTCTCTCGTCCTTGTAGCTGAACGTTTGTCAATTTTGTTAATATTTTCAAAGAACCAATTTTTGGTTTTGTATTATTCTATTCTCTATTTATCTCTGCTCTAATCTTTATTATTTCCTTCCTTCTGCTAGCTTTGGGTTTAGTTTACTGTACTTTTTCTAGTTTCTTCAGGTGTAAATTTAGTTTGTTGATTTGAGATTTTTTTTAAAACAAATGTTTACAGCTATAAATTTCCCTCTTAGAACTGCTTTTGGTGTATCCATGAATTTTGATACATTTTGTTTTTGTTGATTTTTTTCTTTCAGGTTATTTTCTAATTTCCCCTGTGATTTCTTCTTTGACCTGTTGGTTGTTTGAAATATTCATATTTGTTTTGTGGCCTAACATATGCTCTATCGTGGATAATTTTCCATGTGCACTTGAGAAAAATGTGTGTTCTGCTGTTCTTGTATAGAGAATACTATGTATCTGTTAGTCCCGGTTGGTTTATAGTGTTGTTCATATTCTCTATTTCCTTATTGCTCTTCTGTCTAGTTGTTCTATTCATTATTGAGAAAGGGGTGTTGAAGTCTCCTTCATCTGTTATAGAATTGTCTATTTCTAGCTTCAATTCTGTTAGTGTTTGATTCATATATTTTGGAGCTCAGATGTTTGTTGCACAAATATTTATGATTGTTATATGTTCTTGATGAGTTGACCTTTTCATTAATTTGTAATGTCTTTTTTTGTTTATTTGTAGTAGTTTTTTACTTAATACTTATTTTGTCTGATATTTGTATAGCCACCCCATCTCTCTTTTGGTGGCTGTTGCATTAAATATCTTTTCATCCTTTTACTTTCAGCCTATTTTGTATTTGGATCTAAATTGAGTCTCTATAGACAGCACATAGCTGTCTCCTATTTTCTAAAAATTAATTCTATCTCATTTTTGAAGAGCAGGTATTTTTTTTCCTCCAGATATAGAATTCTTGTTTGACATTTTTTTTCTTTCAGTACTTAATATATGTTATAAATTTATTATTCTACTGCCTCCTGGCCTCTGAGGTTTCTGCCAGAAGGTCAGCTGATAATCTTATTGAGCATCCCTTCATGTGTCAAGTAGCTTTTCCCTTGCTGCTTTCAAGATTGTCTTTCACTTTCAACAGTTTGATCAGATAAAGGTACTTCAAAAAGTTAACAGAAAAATAGTTAAAAGAAAATACAAACCTTTCCATGAGCTTTTTGAAGTACCCTCATACTGTGTGTCTTTTTGGGTTTCTTCCGATTTATCCTTTTGTACTTTTGATTTGTATATTCATGTCTTTCATCCACTTGGAAAGTTTTTGACCATTATTCTATCAAATAAACTGTCTCTTCTCTTTCTCCCTCTTCTTCTGAAATTCCCATAACTCATATATTGGTTTGCTTGAAGAAGTCTCTTTGGATCTGCTCACCTTTCTTTATTTTTTATTCTTTTTCTCTCCCAGACTCAGTATTTTCGAAGGTCCTGTCTTCAAGTTTGCTGAGTCTTCTGCCTCTTCAAGTCTGCTTCTGAACCATTTCAGTGAAATTTTCAATTTGGTTATTGGTATTTCTTCAGGTCCAGAATTTCTGTTTGGTTTCTGTTTATGACTTCTGTCTCTTTGTTGATAGACTCATATTGCTTAGACAGTCACCCCACAGTATCTGCAGGGGATTGGTACCAAAATCTGCAGATACTCAAGTCCCATAGTTGGCCTGTGGAACTTGCATATATGAAAGTCAGCTTCTGTATATGTAGGTTCTGGGTTCCACATCCCGTGAATACTGTATTTTCTATTCATAGTTTGGTTGGAACAAATCCACATGTACATAGACCTGCACAGTTCAAACCTGTGTTGTTCAAGGGTCAACTGTATATCATTTTCCTGATTCTCTTTAGTTCTTTATGCTTGTCTTTTGTTCATTGAGCATATTTAAGGCAGTCGTCTCTGCCTGGTAAGTTCAGTGTCTGTGCTTCCTCAGGGACAGTTTCTGTCAATTAATTTTGTTCCTTCAAATGGGTCGTGTTTTTGAGTTTCTTTGCATGCCTTTGATCTTTTGTTGAAAATTGGGTATTTGAGAAAACAGCCACCTCTTCAGTGCCAGAGAAGTTCTTCAGATGATTAGCTCAGTAAGTTCTGAGCCTAAGGACTTAAGGTCTTTAAAAATCTTTCCAAGAATGTTGCCTTGCCTGGACCTGTGTGTGGCTTTCTCAATTTCCCCATATTCATGGTTTCTTTGAATGTCTTTACTTCTTTTTTTTTTTCGTTAAATTTTTATTTTGTCAATATACAATGTATATGATTATTATGGCCCATCAC
>NW_007727060.1:19045-33259 GCF_000696425.1 Galeopterus variegatus
TGGGTATATTCCCAGCAGTGGGATAGCTGGGTCATATGGTAGATCTATCTGCAACTGTTTGAGGAATCTCCATACCATTTTCCATAGAGGCTGCACCATTTTGCAGTCCCACCAACAATGTATGAGAGTTCCTTTTTCTCCGCAACCTCGCCAGCATTTATCGTTCAAAGTCTTTTGGATTTTAGCCATCCTCACTGGGGTGAGATGCTTCTGAATGAATCTCACCCCAGCTACTCTTTGGACCTCAGGTGATTTGTTGTATTTCTCCATCCACATATCTTGCCCAAGACATCAGTAGGTCTGTAATCTTCCTATAGCTTTCATGAGCAATGGCCACAACTTTCCCCCACCTGAGGCTGGAGTTAGGTGAGATGAGGACCAGGCCTTCAGGTAGCTCCCTGACAGATTAGAGTGTAGCACTCATTGTGTCATTATGGTTTGAGGGAGGGAATTGGGAACTGGGCTGCTGTGTCCTACAGACAAAGACTGCATCGCAGAATGGGTGGGACATGGTTAAATAAGAATGTCACAAAATTTCCTACCACTTTGAAGGTGGGCATTTGCTTGGTTGCTATAGACCTTTTACCATTTTCCAGAGCTTCTGTAAGGTTAGTTTAGCAAGTTTTTTTCTTTCTTTCTTTTTTTTTTTATGTCTTCTTGGGGTAACATAGCCTTGGAGCTTCCTAGTTCACCATTTTGCTGGTAATACTCCCTGATTACTTTATTTTGATAAATTGCCAAAAGTTTTTAAAATACAGAAAGATACAAAGAAAAAAATTAATACTTTTTCTTTTCTGAATTGTTTTTCAGAAATTTCTGCTTTTTAGGATCACATTGTCCAGAAATAATCACTGTTGACATTCTTATATGTAGCTTTACAGTTTTTTTCCTGTTGCATTAATACCTGATAATACTTTTTTACCCATTTAATCATTATGTTTATTTTATTCATTCAACAAATATTTGACTTCCTACTCTATGCCAGCAACTGCTTTAGGCTCTGGGAACACAGTGATGGGCAAACCGAAGTCCCTGCTCTCATGGTGCCCTTATAACGTAATTTTAGTGGGAGAAGAAGACAATAAATGTGTATTATTAAAAAAAAATTTTATAATATCAGGTAATAAATGGGTTGAAGAAAACCAAAGCAGGGTAAAGGACTAGAAAAAGGTAGCTATTCTAGGGGTATCACTTTAGGAATTGTTGTCAAGAGAGGCAAGTCACACTGAGAAAATATTTGACCAGGAAGATCTGAAAGTTGATATGACTTCCTTTGTCCATTTGTGGAGTTGGCAAATGCCCCAAGGCAGGAATACACTTGGTCCCTTTGACTGATAACAGGGGGACCATTGTGGGTGCTGGGCATTTAGCAGGCAGAGAGTGGAAAGGAATGAGGTCCCAGGGGAGCCATGGTGGCAGTGTAGGGTTTTACTCTTCACTGGGATGGGAAGCCAGTGGGGGGATGGGGGATGGAGAATGTAATTTAGAAGGTGCAGCTGGTGTACGGAAACTGGCCTGTAGAGGGAGCTCTGGGAAGCAGTGAGACTGGCTAGAAGGCAGTTTAGGGGGCACTTTTATCATGTGCCTGGCACTGTGCTCAGTGCTGAGACAGATCAGTTGCCACCTTGGTAAACAGCTGTGTTCTACATGTGATGCACAGTATTTAGTAGACCACTTGCCTATTTTTCCATACTTATAAGCAAATTTGAATAGTGGGATAACCATGAGACTGAATTATTAAATGAGTTTAGATTTAAAAAAAATTATTGAAATCAAATCTACATAACACAAAATTAACTATTTTAACGTGAACAGTTCGTTGGTGTTTAGTACATTTGTACTCTTGTGTATTCACCATCTCTATCTAGTTCCAAAACATTTTTGTCATCCTAAAAGGAAACCTGTTACCAATTTAGCAATTGCTCCCCATTCCTCCCTTCTGCAGCCACTGGCAACCACTAATCTGCTATTGGTCTCTGTGGATTTACCTGCTCTGGATATTTCACAGAAATTGAATCATATGACATGTGACATTTTGTTTCTGATTTCTTGTACTTAGTATAATGTTTTTCAAGTTTATTCATATTGTAGTGAGGATCAGTACTTTATTACTTTTTATGGCTGAGTATATTCTATTGTATGTGTATACTACAATCTGTTTTAACCATTCATCTGTGATGGATGTTTGGGTTGCTTCCACTTTTTGGCTATTGTGAATAGTGCTGCTATGAACGTCCATGCATATATTTGTTTGAACACCTGTTTTCTGTTCTTTTGATTACATACCTGAGAGTAGAATTGGCGGGTCATATGGTAATTCTATGTTTGCCTTCTTGAGGAATCACCAAACTGTTCCACAGCATCTGAACCATTTTACATTCCCTCCTGCAATGTGCAACTGTTCTAATTTCTCTACATCCTCACCAATGCTTGTTTTCTTCTCTTTTATTTTTCTCTTTTTGAAGTAAAGCCGACTTAGAACATGTGAAGTGATATGTATTGCTTATTTTTGATTAGCATTTTCCTATTGACTAATGATCTTGTGCATTTTTTTCACGGACTTGTTGGCCATTTGTATATATTCTTTGGAGAAAGGTCTACTCAAGTCCTTCACCCATTTTTTGGGATGGGTTGTCTTTTCTTGAGTTGCAAGAGATCTTTATATATTTTGGATAGTTGATCCTTATCAGATGCATGATTTGTAGGTATTTCTCCTATTCTACACATTGTTTTTTCACTTTCTTGGTAATGACCTTTGAGGAACAAACGTTTTTAAGTTTGATGAAGTCCAGTTTATTTTTTTTTTCTTTTTGTTGATTGTGTATTCAGTATTATATTGAGTTTAGGTTTTTTGATTGAAGTAAATACTAAATACTCTTTAATATATAGGTATGTTATTGAAAACAGATCATTTTCCTGTTTAGATGTTTGGAAACATTTCTTGTAGGGGCATTAACAAGCTGTTTGCTTTTGAGTAAGCCTAGGCTGCAGTTTGCTCCTCCTTTAAATGAAAGGAAGTATGGCAACCAATGGATGCGATCATATCACAATCTGATAATTCTTTATTTTATGATTCTGTTTATCTGGTAATATTTGGTCACATACTCTATCACCCTGAGTTTTAACCGAATTTTCCTGGCAATCTTGAAATCTCATTGTGTGTGTGTGTGTATTTTTTTTCGTTAACTCTCCTATTTTAGATGTATTTGGCCAAATTTCCTTTTTGAAATCTTGGGTCCATTAGTCCTCCCACCAGTTCCTGTATAGGCGTGTTTGTCCTGTCATACCTTCCTCATCGTTGAGCTTGCCCTTTAACACTGGGCTGAAATGTTGCCATGTTGCTAGGTGAGAATACTTGTTTTCATTTCCATTTGTTTCCTTACTTAGGTTGGAGACTTTTAAAATATGTTTTTAGCCTCTTCTGTGTTCCATGTTCAGTAAATTTGTTTTGTTTTACCATTTTGTCTGTGTGACTCTTGGTGTATTTCATTTTATATGAGCTTTTTGGAATTTTTTTAGGCAGATCTTTGCCCTAAGATTTGTTTTATTGTTTGCTTTCTAAATTTTTTCTTCTCCTTTTCAGTAAGGAGTTTTAAACTGTTATACAGTCAATGATGTATACGCTTTACCACTGTGATCTCTTTTACATTGGTGGTTAAAGTCCTTCCCATTCAGAGGTCAGACAAATATTCATGTTAATTTTATTCTCTTTTGTGGTTTGCTTACCATTTAACCCTTTGATCCTCTGATTTGTATTATCAGGAAAGAAGTAAAATCGACTGTTTTTTCCTCTTCAGATAGCCAGTTTGCCAGGCATCTTTTATTGACAACACCATCCCTTTCCCACCAATTTGTGGTGTTTTCTTTATCACATTTTAGGTATGTGTGATAAGATCCATTTCTGGGTGATCTGCCTTATTCTACTGTTTCTGCATACTTTTCTTTATTTTCTTGACTAAGTTTTAATTTAATACAGTAAAATTCACCCTTTTTATTATTCAGTCCTATGAGTTTTGACAAACGCCTGCAGCTGTGTAATCACTGCCATAATCAATTCTGTCACCCCTCAAATATTATTCTCTTGCCTTTCTGTAGTCAACTCCCACCTCTAGCCTCAGGCAACCACTGATCTCTTTTCTGTCTCTCTAGTTTTTGCCTTTTCCAAAATGTTATTAAAGTGGAATTATGTGTAGTCTTCACTTGACAATAATGCATTTGAGACTTATCCATGTGTTATCTGTCAGTAGTTCATTCTTTTTTATTGCTGAGTGGTATTCCATCTTATGGCTATACAATGGTTTGTTATCCCCTCCCTACTTGATTTGGATTGTTTCTAGATTTTGGAATAAAAGTGCTACATCCAACTTTTTTGTAAACGTAAATTTTCATTTCACTTGGGTAAATGCTTAGGAGTGGGATTGCTGGATCAAATGGTAAGTGTACATTTAACTTTATGAGAAACTGGCAAGTTATTTTCCAGTGTGGCCCTGCCATTTTGCACTTCCACCAACAATTTATGAAGGCCACTTGCTCCATGTCTTTGTCAGCACTTGGTATTGTGTTTTTTTTTTTTTTGTCTTTTTTTTTTCGTGACCGGCAACGGATCGCAACCCTCGGCGTTGCTCCCGCACCTCGCTCAGCCAGCGAGCGGGAACCGGTCCGTATGTGGGATCCGAACCCTCGGCGGGAGCGCCGCTGCACTTCCCAAGCGGCGCACTGTAGCAGTGCGCCACCGGGCTGGCCCGGTATTGTGTTTTTTAAAGCCATTCTCATAGGCATATAGTTGTATCTCATTGTAGTTTTAATTTGCATTTCCTTAGTGACTAAGGATGTTGAACATTTTTTCATGTGCTCATCTGCCATCTGTATATATTTGGTGATCAAATCTTTTGCCCTTTTTAAATTTGGTTATTTGTGTTTTTATTGGGTTATTTGTTTTCTTATTGAGTTTGGAGAGGGTTTTTTTTGACATGTTCTGGGTTATAGTTACTTTATAAGATATATGATTTGCAGATATTTTCTCGCAGTCTATTGCTTTTCTTTTCATTGCCTTGACAGTGTTTTCTGAAGAGCAGAAGTTCTTAATTTGGATTGTCTAATTTGTAAATTTTAAAAATCTATATTGTGCTTCTGGAGTTATGTCTTAAAATTTCTTTGCCTAACCTAAGCTCACAAAGATTTCCTCTTGTTTTCTTTTAGATGTTTTATAATTTTAGGTTTTATATTTAGGTTTCTGATCCATTTTTGAGTTAGTTCTTGTAATTGGCGCAAGGTATATATACTTTTAATGGACCAACCAATTTAATCGTAAAAGATTTAAAGAAATGATTGTGTTTATAGTAGAAAATAATGCAAAACTCCCACTTTATGATGGGTTGAAGGAGAAGTTGAAGGAATGCTTCCCTTTGTGTAAAAGTCTCTTTGTATAGATGCAAGATAGTACACCCTGCATATTCTGCCGTCATTGTTATCAAAATTGCTTCCAAAACACTTAATAAGGAAAATGCAACAGAGTGCATGAATTTCTTTTGTACTGCCCTGTAGGGCTTAAAATGGAGTTTATTTCCAGGTGACATACACACTTAATATTCCTGGAGTAAGAAGCATTTCCTGAAGCTTTATCAAAATTAGCCCCTGAATCAGTTGGTCTTAAAAGAGAATCTTATTTTCAAAAATTAATTAGATGATCAATATGATCCTCCTGCCTAGGAGGTGGGGTTTTTTTTTTTTTTTTTGGAAGCTGGCCCCAGTACAGGGATTGAACCCTGGACCTTGGTGTTGTCAGCATCACTCTTTAACCAATTCAGCTATCCAGCCCAGGGTGGTATTTTTTAATCCAGGAAGGATGAATTTAGGTATTTTTGAGATATGGAAAAGCTTTAATTAAAAAATATTTAATTTTATAATATAAAATTTAAAATTGATACTTCATATTAATTTATTTTCAAGGGTAAATATTGATTGAAAACCAACTAGCAGTTTGAAGCATCTTTTGATAGCTTATTAGTTTTTTAAAATTGAATTTTAAATGAGATTCAGTCTGGCAGAGGTCAAAGTGATGTGGAGACCTGCAAAGCATTGCTTTGTTTTTATTCAAGAAATGCTAGGAAGTCACCTACTAAATGAGAAGCAAGCAGGAACTTGGCAGAATTTATTTTTATTAGTGCAGTTTAGTTGGAATAGAACAAAGCTGGATTTTGGCCAAACATGGTTCTGCAAACAGCTCTGTCCAGATGTTCAGTTAACTTCTGGGCTTAGGAGCGCAGATTGCTGTGTTTAAGGTATAGTTATGCCAGACACTAAAGCTGAAGCTTTTGCACATGAAGTCATGTATCTGAACCTTTCTTAGGTGAGGGAGCTGAACCACCTGCCCCTGAAGAACTGGCTGAGGTCTAGACTTGTTCTATCAATTTAGAAAAGATTATATTCACTTAAGGAAGGAAAAAAATTTCCCCCATTTTTTAATTGTCTGTTAAAATTTGTCTTTTACTGATGAATTTTTTAAAATTGTGGTAAAATACAATAAAATTTGCCATCTTAACCATTTGTAAGTGTACATTTCAGTAGTGTCAAGTATATTTACAGTATTGTGTGAACAATCTCCATAACTCTTTACATCTTGAAAAACTCTAACTCTCTACCCATTGGACAATAACTGCCCATTTTCGCCCCCCCTTAGCTCTGGCAGCCACCATTCTACTCTCTGCCTTTATGAATTTGACCCCTCCAGGTGCCTCATCTAAGTAGGATCGTACAGTCTGTGCCTCTGTGGGCCTGGCTTACTTCACAAGTGGTGTCTTGTCCTCAACTCATTCATGTTGTAGCATGTGTCAGAATTTCCTTCTTCCTTAAGGCTGAAGAATACTCCATTTTATGCTTGTATCACCTTTTCTTTATCTGTTCATCCATTGTTCCATACTTGGATGGCTTTTACCTTTTGGCTATTGTGAATAATGCTAAAATGAGCAAGGGAAAGGATATATTTTTTGACAGTCTTTTTTATTGAAACATAATTGATTATACATATTTGTGGGGTACAGTTTAAATATCAATACCTGTGTTCAATTTGTGGTGACCAAATCAGGGTAATCAGTATACTCATGTTTACAAAATGTAATCAATCTTTGTGACCCTTAGCCAATTTCTCACTAACTCCTTTCTCCTTTCCTTTTTCTCACCTCTAATAACCACGGTTCTCTCATCTTTTTTTGAAAGTTCAGTATATTATTGTGATTGTTGTTCCTTCCTTCTTTTCTTCCTTTTCCTCTCCTTTTATTTATTTATAAGCTCCCACTTATGAGTGTGGACATGTGCTATTTCTGTTTCTGTGCCTGGCTTATTTCACTTAACATAATTTTCTCTAAGTTCATCCATGTTGCTGTGAATAGCATAATTTCATTTTTTTTATGGCCGAGTAGTATTCCCTTGAGTATATATACCACATTTTCCTTATCCAGTCATCTGTCGATAGACATTTAGGTTGGTTCCAACTCTTGCCTACTCTAAGTAGAACTGCAATAAACATATGAGTGCAGGTGTCCCTTTGACATGGTGATTTCCATTCCTTTGGGTAAATACCGAGCAGCGGGATTGCTGGATCATATGTCAATTCTATCTGTAGTTTTTTGAGGAACCTCCATACTATTTTTCATAATGGCTACACTAATTTACAGTCCCACCAACAATGTAGGAGGGTTCCCCTTTCTCTGCATCCTTACCAGTATTTGTTGTTCTCTGTCTTTTTGATATTGGCCAGTCTAACTGGTATGAGATGATATCTCAGTGTGGTTTTTTAATTTAAAGTTTTTCCTAACCCTCAACACTTCGGTACCTGCTACTGTTCCTACCGGGAACTAGTAGATACACTGTTAATATTTGAAATTTGGGGATTTATGATCTCCTTGGTGTTCCACAAAGCACCATGAATTCTACTGTACGCTTTCTCTGAACAAGTTTAAGATCCAGCCTGTAGATGTTTGATCCTTTCTTAGAAGCCAGCATTGGAACTGAGAAATTTCTCACGAAGACTCAGATTCCTAGCTTCCGTGTGCATGTTGAAGGGTAGACACATTGGACTCCTTTTCCTGCATGGCAGTGGCTGGCTGGAGTAGAGGAGTGGCCTCCCTTCCTGGACATGTGTCTTCACTTCACCAGTCAGCACCATCCCATGGTGTCTGACACCTGACCTACCACCCTCCCTGCACGCCTGCTTGGTCCTGAAGCTTGTTGAGTTTGTACTATCTGCTCCGGAGGTGAGTAGGTAAATTACTCTCAGGTAATTTGTATGGCTTATAAGTGAAATCTGCAGTCCTTTTTAGAAGAGGAGCTGTGAATGTGACTACTTTGTATGTGGATGTCCTACTATTCTGGGTGAAAATTCTTATTCCCACTCTCATAGGACTGTCATGTGGTACACCTTTTGACCCCAAAGGTCAAATACAAAGTCAGAAACATGTAAATGCTTTCAGCAAGGATTTATTGATGGCCTCCTTTAGGCTAGGCCCTATGTTAAGTGCCCAGAGATTTCATGCTAGTGTCTTATGTCCTTTTCAGGGAATTGAATCCTGGTCCCCCACTTGACCGTTGATGTTATTCACGTTGTTGATTCCAACAAAGACAGAGTGAACAAATATAAACAGTGTACATGAAAGTTAGGAATAGCATAGCTAGGAATGTCTGTGGATTTTTAAAAAGCAATTATAAATAATGAAAGTCTTTTCACTTTCAGAAGGGAATTTTCTTGATTTCTTTTTGGTTTGCTAGATTGCTGATATCCTAATTTTGTGTAAGTTTGATTAATGTAAATATCTCCCACTGGTTGGGAATTGTCTGTATTTTCATTCTTTTCAGTTATTTGCTTTAATTTTCTTTTTGGTAAGTTTTGTGATTGGAGTTGTAATCAAATGGAACATAAACTTTGAAAAAAGATTCTGTTGCAGTTTGTCTAGACTAAGCAGCTAGCCAGTGGGTCATTGCTGAACAGAACATGGAAATAACATCCTTAGGCCTAATGTATTGATAAGTTGTAAAACTGGTCATACATTAGAAGGGTGTCCCTTTGAATCCTTTTTTATGCAGTTGCTGTCATACCCATCACCACCTTTGTTGCATCTGTTAAACAGTTCATTGCATTGAGGACACCCTCTGTAATCTGTGTAAAAATCTGTGTAATGTTTTACACAGTTTTGCTAATTCCTGGGGCTTGTGACTATCAGATACTCTTCTTTTAATACCTTTTGACTTGGCAGCAAATATTAGAGTGCTGCCTACGCCAAGAATGCATAGTGCTTTTTGAAAGTGTGTTCTTTATTTTGTTCCTAATCATTAATTACAGCCCCCTGATGGTACTTCTGGAGCAGATGCAGAAGTCATAGATGTAGAAGGAGGAATTAGTTAGGTGGACATGGGCATTGCAGCAGTGGTGCAGCTGTGCACAACAGCACCGGGGCTAATGCCACTGGCAGCAGTTTATTTCATCTCTGAGCCTCTCCATTGTTTAAATGTACTTCCATTAAATTCATAAATTGGGTGCTCCTTCCTTGTTGACCTGTTTGTTAAAACAAGCTTCTGGGCCAGAAGGACTTTTTGATTTATGGAATAGTGCAGCAGTTTATTTCATCTCTGAGCCTCTCCATTGTTTAAATGTACTTCCATTAAATTCATAAATTGGGTGCTCCTTCCTCGTTGACCTGTTTGTTAAAACAAGCTTCTGGGCCAGAAGGACTTTTTGATTTATGGAATAGTGAGAAGTCAAACATAAAAAGATTGAAATTAACACACCATCCCACTCTCAGTGCCACTTCAGGGACTGAACTGATTGGCTGTTATAAAATACCACATACACATTCATAAGTACTGACTGTGTTTCTTTAGTAGGACTATTTTCTTAGAGCATGAGTTCTGGTGGCTAAGGAACAACAGAAGTTGTCTTTGGAAAGAATATGGTGGCAAACACTGTTTAATGTACCCCCTTGTGAAAAGTTTTAATTTCCCCCCCCAAGAACCATGTCATAGTTAGGGTTTGTTTAGAGCTTATTCTCAGCTTAAATGTGGCCTTAAAAAAATTATTCATGGAACTCTTAATTCTATAAGTGTTATGACTTTTTGTCCCTTTGGGGTGATTTTATTAGATGGTGTGGAAGTGTGTGTATTAACTCTCTAACATCATTGAATTTGTAGTGGACAATCTCTGGATTTATGTTCTCTCAAAACCAAATGTTAAACTTCCTTTAATTGAATGATTAATTCTAATTGCTTTTAAACAAGAAGCATTAAAATCATGATAAAAATTAATGGATTAGGAATTAGTAATTTCTTAAGTGAACCTGAATGTGAAATTAATTCAACACACATAGAATTCAAAGAATCCAAGTAACTTTTGAATACACAACTCTGTATATGCTAGTACAGCAGTCAAAGTGTGGTCTGGGAGACCCTGAAAACGTTTCAGGGGTCTGTGAAGGCAAACTTATTGTCTTAATAGTACCAAGACATTATTTGCCTTCTTTGCTGTTGAATATTTGTACTGATTATGCAGAAGCGAAGGTGAAGAAAACTCTGGCCTTTAGCATGAATCAAGGTGGTGGCAATGAAGTGTACTGGTTGTCATTGCATTCTTTATCTCCATGTACTAGATTTAAAAAGAAAATGTCAGTTTTACATGAGAATGTCCTGTTGAAGCAGTAAAAAAGATTTTCTTAAATCTCCACCCTTGAGGACATTTCTTTTTAATATATTGCACAATGAAATGAGAAGAACGTGTAAAGCACTTCTGCATCCCCAGGTATGATGATTGTGTGGTTATCTCAAGGAAAAGGTCTACTGTATAGTGAGACTGTGTTCCAAGGATAGAAAGAACTGCAAAGAAATCTTGAACCTTACTGTTTGTTGGTGGTGTAAGTTTGACACTATTTTGGGTGTATTGTAGATAGAGCACGTAGATAAATATATTACTGAAAATACTTGTGACCAGAAGTGTTTTGGATTTTGGAGTTTTTTGGATTTTTGAATATTTGCAGAATACATATCAGTTGAACATCCCTAATCTGAAAATCTGAAACCTGAAATGCTCCAATGAGTATTTCCTTTGAGCATTATCTCAGCATTCAAACAGTTTTGGATTATGGAGCATTTTAGATTTTTGGGTTAGGGATGTGTATTAGTCTGTTTCTGTTGCTTATAACAAAATACACGGAACTGGATAATTTATAAGAAAATGAAATTTTTGCTTATAGCTTCAGAGGCTAGGAAGTCCAAAGTCCAGGGAACACATTTGGTGGGGGTCTTTGGTGGTGACTTTACAGCAATGCAGGGGTCTCACATGGCAGAAAATGGTAGAGCAGAGAGAGAGAAGACTAACCTCCTCATTCACTCTCTTTTTAAAGCCCTCCGAACCATGCCCCTGACCACCATTATTAATTCATTCACTATGGCATGGTCCTATAATCTCATCACCTCTTCAAGGCCCCACCTTTCAAGTACCATGATAGGATTTCCCACCCTCAACAGTTACAGTGGGGATTTAAACTTCAATGAGGTTGGGGGCGGGTGGGGGGATCCAATCCACAGCAGAATGTTCAACCTATATTGAGAATTCGGGGGTTTTCATTGTGGGGGAAGGGTGATGTGAATGTGGGATTGAGGGAGGAGAGGAAGAATTCTGGGGTGTTTCTTTAAATTCAAGGTGTCACTATGCATTTGTGACTTAAGATATTTAAGATATCCTTGCTCTGTTTAATCAAAGAGCCTAGAAGCAATGATACTTTATTAACAAAGAGCACTGACTGAGGTCTCAGATCTTGGTTTCTAACTGCCATTTCGCAGTGAAAGGTACCATGCATCCTTGGAGAAATAGGTCTTTGAGGTCTGGGGCAGGAAAAGTACAAGATTAGCTTGGCATATTTGTTGTGCCAGAACGCAGAGAGGTGCTGAAAGATTAGTAGGGTCGTGTCAAAAGGACACAGAAGCTGGCTTGAAGGAGCTCACAGTGGCCAAATTTGGGACAATTACATTATGGATTACAACACATTTAATAATAATAATAATAAAAATCCATGAATCTGCATGGTGGGAGAGAAGGGGAAGAGTGGGAGGGCGCAAGAAGAACTATGTTATAGAAGAATGCCAGCTTCTATATGAAGGAAGAGTAGAATTTGAGAACCACTGTTTTTCAGCTCCTACTGTGGTACTGTAATTGAGTGAGGCAAGAATTACTGTGCTGAAACCATTGAGTGAAATGTTGTCAGGGAGAGTGGTACTCACAGAATCTCAAATATAACCCTACATGTTGCTTACTAGTTACAAAGGAGAAAATGTGTTTTTGCAAAGAAGAAATCTGGCAAATCTCACCTTAACTTGTTGACCAAAGAGCAGCACCACTAAAAAAGAGAGACAGCTAGACATTGTGTTTTCTAAAGGAAGAACACAGCACTACCTATGAAGGAATCTTTTCCAAAATGAGCAAACTTGAATCTGACTGAGCCTCTAGATTCAAGGACCAAATTACAAGAAACCCAAAGGAGTCTGTTAAACACCACCTTGGGAGTGCAATTAAAAAACAAAAACAAAAAACTCCACACTCTTGGCAGACTCTACAGTCAAATGACCGAGTTTCTTCAAAAATAAGTTGCAAGAAAAAGTAAAAGATGAAGGAGAGATGAGAAGGGACTTAAGAGACATATTGAGCAATGTGTGGACCTTATTTGGATCATGATACAAATAAACTTTAAGTTAGAAAAAAAAGCAATAGAACTGGGAATACAGACTGTATATTTGATGATGATACAGGGTGAAATAATAGTAGGTCTACAATTGCTTCAAAATCACTTGGAAGTAGGGCAGTTGGGTAGGGATACAGGTGAAGCAACATTAGCCACGGGCAGGTAATTGCTGGGGATTCAACATGTGTATTCATTATAATACTATTCCATCTACTTTTGAAATATGTTTGAAAGTTTTTATTATTAAGTTAAAAAATTTCTAATTAATAGTAGAATAACCTGACAGTTTGTGTCTCCTTACGCAATGCATTGGGAAGTCCACACCACCCATCTAGAATTGTTGCAAAAATATTTAACCTGGATCTAATCATGAGGAAACAACAGATAAGCTCAGAATATATGACATTCTACAAGGCATTTGTCCTGGACTATAAAAAAAAGCAGTTTTGTGAAAAATAACAAAAAATAATATCATAAAAACCATGTTATAAAAACCAATCAAATAAAATGCATGAACTTTGCTTGAGTGGATCCCTGTTGCCCCCCCAAAGTTATAAAAGGCATTTTGGGGACAGTTGCACACATTAAAATATGGACCTTACAGTCAGTGATGTTATTGAATTAATGTTAATTACTTTAGGTATGATTACTGTTTTGTGGTTCTGTAGGATAATGTTCTTATTCTTAGGAGGTGTATGCTGAATTATTTTAGGGCCAATTAGTATGAGGTCTGCAAATTACTTTAAGCAATGAGTGGATATACATATGGTAGGTTGGCTCAATTAAGTTGCTGTTTTCCTAGGTGAAAAACAGTTAAATATCAGCAAATGCCTATGGGTCAGTGTAACATTCGTTGGAAAAGAAAGAAAGCAAATATGGTGAAAATACTTCCAGGCGAAAAAATCTACAGGTGTTTGTACTATTCTTTCACTTCTCTGTGTGTCTGAACTTCTTTAAAATAAAAAGTTGGGAGAAAATAGGTAGACGACATTACAAAAATGAACTCCCAGCAGATATGTATTTGTTAGATTATTTATGCTGACAACATTCTCTCTGGGAATAATTGCTCCTGATAGCATTTTAATGCTCTTGGAATTAATTCCACAACTACTTAAATGGACTTAATATACAAAGAAGGGAAAGCCACTTATGTCATTGTATGAGCTTTCATATCCCTGAATCAGTGTGTGACAAAGAACAGAAAAAAACAGAACTATAGGTGGGAATTATTTAAGAAAAGAAGAGCGTAATAATATTTTATGGAATCTTTACATAGATGACATTTAAAGATGAATCCACTGTAGGAGAAAGAGAGAGACCATTGGTTTTTGAGAAACTGATGCCTATTTTTTTTCTTTTATCAACAGATCAAAAATGGCTTCTATCTAGGCATGATGTCGACATTCTATGTAGAATAGGGTATATCTTTAGAATTTGAAAAAACCTTATCTCCCCCATCCCCCGCCCCCCCCCCCCCCCCCCCCCTCTCCCCCCC
>NW_007727060.1:34259-42402 GCF_000696425.1 Galeopterus variegatus
AAAAAAAAAAAAAAAAAAAAAAAAAAAAAAAAAAACCCTCCCCCCCCCCCCCCCCCCCCCCCCCCCCCCCTTTTTAAATGCCAGGAAGTCTCAGCCGAAGCATATTCTGCCCAGGTTACTGGGACTTCTGGGCAGCCATGGCAGGTTGATAAAGTTACCAGACAATAATTCCTGTTTCCCTCTGGAAAATTCCCCGAGGAGATTACAGTAGCCCCTGAAGAATCCTTCTTCTCTCTTGAATCCAAAGCAGATCCCTAAAGAAGTGGCTGACATCTTCAACGCCCCCAGTGATGATGAAGAGTTTATAGGTTTCCGAGATGATGTTCCCATGGAAACCCTCTCATCAGAGGAGAGCTGCGATAGTTTCGACTCACTGGAGCCAGGGAAACAGGTACGATGCTTCCTTTCAAAGCAGGTGTGTTCACCTGGAAGCCTGAATCTTGGTTTGGATCTTCTTTTCTTTTAACATGGTCTGTGATTTGTGATAACGGTTAATTGTCAAGCGTTTTAAGCATTATGCTCTCACGTTTCACAAAACCCAGTTCACTTTTGCTGTTTTAATCCTTCTCATGTACAATGATTTTTTTTTTTTCAAGTAAAGGGACCTCCCATGATCAAATCCATTTTCGTTGCTACCTCGGGGCTGTCACCTGTGGTGAGGTTGTATTCAGAGTCTTCCCACATCGAGGCAGGGGAGGGTGAGCCTGGCCTGATGGAAGCCCACTCTGAGGAAGGCAGCGACACATGTGCAGTGGAATGTGAGGTTATTGTGAGACAGTGACACCCGGTGGACCTCACTCTTGCGATTGCTGGGGACAGCATTATTCTTTCTTTAAGTATTTTGATCTGCACAAACACAAGTTACAGTTCTCTGAGCGTTATGTTCACGGAGGCTTATTTTGTGCCTTAGCAGAAGGATGGTCAGGCAGAATGCCCAGCCTTCAGTGGCGTTTTCTTCTGACTTCATTGCGGTGCTCCAAACTCCTGGTTCTCCCTGGCCATGGCCTCTCCTAAAAGGCTGTAAATTACACTCACCTTGCTTCCGCTGGGCAAGTACAGGAAGGGAGGCAGTTCATTGCACATAAGTGAAGTGCCTGGTTGGTTACTCAGATGTATGACTGTGTATGTCCTGGCCTTGGTGGGAGCTGTGCTTCCCAGGGGTGCTGGGGCCTCCCAGGTCTCATCCCATATGATGTCCCCACAGTATGTAATCCCACCAGCCACCTCCTTCCACTCCCCTGGGTCTCTTCCTCTCTATTACACCTTTTGCTCTTTGTTGTCGTCTCCTCTGTTTCCTGTCCCTACATGTGGGATGTTCTTTAAGCATTTTCACTCTTTGGTCTCGTCGTTTGTGCTTTTAGCTGTTGCTGTGTTCTTTAAGTGGAGCTGGGCCTCTCTCTCCGGCTCCAGATGCATTTCTGACTGCCAGCAAGGGAAATCTGTAACTCACCATTTCCCCTCCCCGGGTTGTCTTTCTGTCTTCCCCATTGCCCCATCTTTATCTCCATCTTTTGTTTTTTTCGACCCCTCCTCCTGCTCCCCCATCTCCCCTGCTCTCCCATCTCCCCGGCTCCCACCCAGGAGTTAATGAAACTTCTCCATGTTCCTCACATCCATCTGCCTTTCTCTTCCCTTCCTGCTACGGCTGCTGTAGCCCTCGTAGCTTAACCCTTCCTGCTAAGGATCCATTGTACAACTGAGCTCTGCACATGCCTCCTCCCTTAATTCAGAAATTGCCAGGCTCTCCATCCGAGCACAGCCAGGCAGTGAGGCAGAGGAAGCGTGTTGGATCCCCCTTGAAGGGCATTCTGAGTAGTGCAGGACATGTGTCCAGTGCTGAGTGCAGAGCCTGGCATGCATGGGCATTGACACAGAGCAGCTGCTTTTGCTGCTGTGACAGCTATTTAGGCGTCCTTCCCAGCCCCCAGTCTGACTCCAGCATGCCTTCAATGGCCTGTGACAATGTGCCAAGTGTTTTTCATACATATTCTGCATTTTACTCCAGAGACCTCTTTGGGAAGGTGTAGGTGCTGTAATTATCCCTGTTTGACAGGTGATAAAACTGACACTCAGAAAGGTGAAATGACTTGCCCAAGGCCGCATATCTGGGAAGCACTGAGCTGGGCTGTTCCAACTCCAGGGCTACCACTTCCCAGCCTCTTCTTCCCTGGCTGTCTTTCCTGCCGTGCTGCAGGAGACCAGAAACTAGGTTGATTCCCTCACGTGCCATTCTGCCATTTTTCTCGACTCTACCCTGGTTCAGGTCCATTTCAAATGCTGCTTCTTCCCTGAAGTCCTACTGGATTTCCTTTCCCTTTGTGCACCATATTGCTTGTGTTACCCTCATGATACTGACCCTCAGCCTGGTTATTTGTGGACCTAGCTGGCCCCCCTACTGGGTGATAAGCTCCTTGAAGGAGGGAAACCTACTTTCTAGCATCCCTGGCCCTGACTTTTTGTCCTTGGGTTTGTCTCTTTCCTCTCGTTTCTAGCACCCCACATGACTGTACAGAGCGAGCACTGGTGGGTGTTTGTTGTGTGCAATTGAAGTGGGGTGCTTGTCTTATTCTCTGGTTCAGCAGGTCATTGCTCTCCAGACTGTGTCTTTATGTCACATCTGTTACTTGCTTATGGTCTTGATCACAGCAGATGCAGGCCACCGAGGCCCTCATCATAGTGACCTGTATTGATTTTGAAGGATAATGAACAGGTTCTAGAGAGCAGAGAGCTGTTCAGGGTTGTAACTGAGCATGCAGTGAGGCTGTGAGGAGGGGAGGTTTGCTTCACACAGAACCCCATGGAGAACAGTTTCTGTAGCCTTTGAAGTAAGGAAAATAAAATCATGGGCCTCAGATTAGGACTGCAGCTAAGTTGTTTTTCTCCATCACAGCTGCCACCAGAGATTGATTTCTCTCATACTGACCTGTGAGGCCAGCACAAAGTAGAGAAAGAGCCAGAAGGACTGGAAGGTTGGAACTCACTTCAAGTCTTGGTCTCTTCTGGCCCTAGGCAGGGGCTTTGAATATTTAGGGAAATTGACACACATACCCCACTGCCCTAAGACAGCCTGCAGGGCTGGCTCAGGGCTATGTGAGCCAGATGTTTTCTGCACTGGAGGCCCCAGGTGTATAGTGGGGTTCCTTCGCAGCCAGCATGAGCCTTTCTTCCTTAATAATAAGCCCTGGCCTGCTGCCTTCCCTCCTTGAGCCCACACACTCATGATCCATTTTAACCAGCTGAAAGAAGCTGCATGAACTTGCACACAGTATGTGTATGCTGGCTCTGGTCTCCCTTAAACACAATTTGAATTTCACCGTAAAGAAATTTCCCTTTTGTGTGTGTGTTTTTTTTTTAAGCAGCTGCACCACAGCTATCAACAAAGGAACAAAGTAATTTAGCTCTGAGCAAAACTCACTCCAATTACCCATAATAATTCATAAGAGACATTCTTAAGCTTAAAAATGCTAGATGGTAGGCATTTCTTTTTGCCTCTTTAAGTTTTCCACTCATCTATTATATCTATTTTTCTCAAGAGATATCTGAGCTTGAAGAAGCATATAATTAAAGTCAGGGAAAGGCAGGGGGGAGATAAAGATTCTCAACCGAATATGGTGTTATGAGGGGTCAATGCTCTAGGTGGGGTGGGAGGAAGAAGCGTCAAGGGAAGCTGGGGACACACAGGCTCCATCCCTGATGAAACGCCACAGGCTTGCAGGAGGCTGCACTTGTGGGTCTCCCTTTGGGTCTGCGGTTCTTTCTTTCCCTGTCCTTTCTTTCAAGCATACTGTTAAGAGAGCTGGGTTTCCTTGTTGTATTTTAGAAGAAAGAAAAAGTCAT
Organism: Galeopterus variegatus; assembly: GCF_000696425.1. Classification (NCBI taxonomy): domain Eukaryota; kingdom Metazoa; phylum Chordata; class Mammalia; order Dermoptera; family Cynocephalidae; genus Galeopterus; species Galeopterus variegatus. The sequence goes on from NW_007727060.1 coordinate 38,097, forward strand.
TGTTGGAAAATGTCTTTGTTTTTTAGGAGTCAGTTACATGGCATTTTTCTTCTGCCCTCTTGTTACCTACCTGTGATTCCTCCCTTTAACCTCCGCTGGAGGTTTTTTGTCCATTTCCCATGGTAGTGGAGCAAGGCTATCTCTAGTAGTGGCTGGGCAGGGGCGTGGGTCCCCAGCCCTTTCCTGTGGGCAAACGTGTTGTTGGTGAGAGGCACACTCTCACCCGCTTGGCGGCACTCGGGCTCTGCATGCCCAGTGGGAAGGAGAGCCAGCACTTGGGAGGCCCCAGGCTTTCCCCTCTTGTTTTCTTTCCATGTGTTTTTGGTTCTATGTGAAAGCAGACGTTTCTGGTTGCCAGCTTTGGCAGGAAAAGCTGAATTCCCGTCAGCACTTACCAGTCACACCTGAAGCAAATTGAGACTACAGCTATGCTGATTTTTTGAAATTGTCCAATTATAGAAGTAAATTACTGAAAGCTTTAGAAAGAGTGTGTGTGTGTACACTTTTATTGTGGCAAAATATACATAATGTCACATTTACCTTTTTAACCATCTCAAGTGCACACTTCGTGGCATTAAGTCTCTTCCTCATGTTGTGCAGCTGTCACCAGCATCCATCTCCAGAATGCTTTCTTCTCAATGGAAACCCTATACCTATTAAACAGTAACTCCCTATTCCTTCCTCCTCTTGGTAACCTCTGTTCTATGTCTGTCTCTATGATATATGTATGTTTTTAATTTAGCAGGATGTGCGTTTCCATTCCAAATACTTCACGGAAGAGCTAAGAAGAATTTTTATAGAGGACACTGACTCAGAGACTGAAGATTTTGAAGGATTTACGCAGAGTGATCTGAACATTAATAGTAACCCAGAAGTAATGGTAATAATTATCAACAGGAAGGGATGGGGGTTGTAACATTTTTAGTCCTGCTTCTGCAAACTGTCTTACTTATAAGAAGTCACTTCACAAGTGAGATTTTACTTTTTCTTATAGGCCAATTAATGTAATATGAAAATTGCTACTCTAAGGCTAATTCCTGGTCTGCCTGTCCATTATTCTCTTAGAGAAAATCCAGTTGTTTCCCCCTCATGCCTTTGGGGTGTTTTGGGATGTGTCCCAGGCATCCTTTATGTCCTTATCGAAGAATTTATTTCAGACTTTCTTGAACCTCTTTTATCTTTTCAGTCTGTCTTGGAGTAATAATTTTCTTAAAGGTCTTTCTTGTGTGTGAAATAATATTTCTACGCTTGAAGTTAACTTGGCAAAAATTTAGCTGTAGTAAAAACTTGGAGTTTTTCCTGTGCATTCTTGATTTGGATGCTGACCCAGGCCTGCCTGAATTCCTAAGGGAAATCTGCTCTCAGCACTTTACCATTAAGAGACTAGATGGTTGATCTCGTCCTTTTACTCCATGTGTTCAGACTAGTTTACTGCCAACTCACATTTGAATCTTAAGGTAATTTTAAAGCACAGCCTTTGGATATTTTTAAGTGCAAAAATGTTTTCTACTAACTGAAAATTAGTATACACTAATCCAAAAAATTAAAAAAAATACCACTTTCTTTTTTAGTATCGAGTTGAAAGATAGCGTTTAAGCCTCTTCACAGTCAGAAGCTCCTAAGGAACAACTTTTGGCACAGAACCTGTGTAGAAGTATAAATAAGCTGTGACTACTAGGCTGGCTTGTCCCTCACCTTTCTTGGGGGAGAACTTAGGCTGTAAAAGCCCTAATAGTAGGCTGCCTTGTTTGATGGTGATTTTCTTCCATGAATAGTAACACAGAGCCGTGCCATCCTGTAGGCCCTGCTCTCCTCTGGCTTTCTTTGCTGAAGCTGTTCGTGTGGCAGTTTGTGGGTTCTGGCTAGCAAGTCCCCAGTTTCTTGCCAGTAGGACACTAAGGTCCTTCCAAACCCTAATGAGTATAATCTCTTAGCCGCTTACTTATCTTCTGTGCTTTAGCTAAGTTATATCTAATTATTCAAAGAATTTGTTTCCAGTGAGAGAAAGTGAATTACCCCAAAAGTCTTTTCTTCCCCCCGCTTACTTATCTTCTGTGCTTTAGCTAAGTTATATCTAGTTATTCAAAGAATTTGTTTCCAGTGAGAGAAAGTGAATTACCCCAAAAGTCTTTTCTTCCCCCTTAGAGTCTATAAATTTAGGGTATGGATTGTGATGTGTAATATAGACTGTGATATATAACATATAGCTTGGTGCAGGTCCATCTGCAAATTTTACTTTAGAATTCAGTGAGGAAACAAGCACTGTTGCTTCCCAACCCACCCTTATGAGAACTGGTGAGACCGTCTTCTCTGATACTGGAATGTCGCCATAACCTTGGTATCTAGTGGTCTGTTGGCCAGATGGAGGACAGCCACAGTCAGGGGCTGACCTTGTACGCTTTTCCTCAGGTCTGCTTCTGGACTGGCATGTACAATTTGCTCTGTCCTTACTTCTGTCCTTTGTGGTGAGCTGCTCCACATCTTTGGTAAAGAAAAGTGGGATAGATGATGAGTATGATAAATAAATAGATCTGAAGTTCTTGCCTGACAGTGTCCTCTAAAATTGGATTCCTTTGCAGCTCACCATTCTGAATTCTGAAGCTACTCATGTGCAAAGTTCAGGATATTAAAAAATAGATAAATCAGTACAGTATAGTCTGGTTTCTCTACTTGGGTTGGCATGGATTGATACACCAGAGTGTGGCAGTTATCTGCATTTTTTTCCTCCCTCTGTCTTATTTCTGACTTGAGACCAGCTAGACTTCTGGAGAGTCACAGGAGGAAGCAGAGTCATTGGACTGAGTCCTGCATGCATCCTTCTGTGGCTTGCTCTCCTCATGGGAGCCCCATTTTCAGGATTCCCTGGCAGTGGTTCCCAGATTGTTTTCTAGCTGGGGGTCGAGGAAGTATGCCTAGAAGATGTCCTTGATCTTGAGTATTTATTTAACCTATCTTTTTTATCATTACTAAGTCCCATCGCAGCTGGGTGATGTCACTGTGTTATTGCCTTCCATTTTTTACTATGTTTTCACCTGTAAAATCAAGAGATGTTTTGATGCTGGAGACCTATGCCATGGAGACTTTGAAAATCGGGGGGTGAGAGTTTCTTGAGCTGACATTCATGAGCAGATGCTCTGCAACACCCTACAGGGCTGTATGACTTGATTGTACCCCATGGCTCTGAAGCTTACAGAAAAGGGAGGGGACTGTCATGCCGTGGGGATGATGTTCCCCTGCTGACCCTGGTGATGGGTCATCTGCCTGCTCCTTGGTCACTTCACTGAGGTGAAGTCAGTTCTCCTGCCACTTTTACTTATAAGTCCTATTTCTACTATTTAGAGCAGACTAGTCAATATTTTTTTTCCCTTAGCACTCCATTTTTATCCAAAGATACTCTTCTGTCATGCACACCCTCTTCTTCGGCTGTTCCTCAGGCCATGCAGCCTCATGCCATGCCGGCCTGCTGGTTCTGCTCAGGAGGGACCCGCTCTGGCCATTGTTTGCTTCTAGCCTTCACTCCGGGTGGAACCCAGTTCTAGCGGGTATGACTGGTGCACGGTTCAGTAGTAGATTGCCTACTCTTGGATTTTATTCACCAACAACCTTTTTCCACATTTTAACTGAGGAGTTCAGAGGAAACTAATAATGGGAAAACACTCTTTGTGTTTTTCCTGAAATAATGTCAGAGTAGTTTTAAATGAGTGTCTTTTTTGTAGGTCTGTGGTAGACAGATGTCTTGTTTGTTTTATTTTGTTAGCTCGTGGAGTCAGATTTGAGTGATGATGGCAAAGTGTCGCTGGTGAGCGAGGAAGAGGAGGAGGAGGAGGAAGAAAAGGCTACACAGAAGAGAAGCAGGCCTCGAGGAAGCAGCATTGGTCTTCGAGTAGCCTTTCAATTCCCCTCCAAGAAATTGGCCAAAAAATCAGATAAAAACAGTTCTTCTGAGTCATTGTTTTCTAGCTCACGCTTACAGGACAATAAAAAAACAGTGCGTGGAAGCAAGAAAAGCCGCAGGCAGGGGAAGCAAAGGGAAGACTCTGCCTCCGAGTCTGAGGATGACCCCAGGGATGAGAGCCCGGAGGGTTCGGATGCTCTGCTGAAAAGGACCATGAACATCAAGGAGAACAAAGCCATGGTGAGGCTTCTGCGGCGGGCACTCGGGTCACTGGCATCGGATTCCGACCGCTGTTCCTGAGGCCCACAGAGCTGCTTTGCTCCTGTAGCTGTTGCTGCTTTGGCTTCTGTCAGGGAGATGTACTTTGGGTACTATGTATCCTTTTTCTTTTCCAGAACCCAAAGCAGTTAT
>NW_007727060.1:42739-52688 GCF_000696425.1 Galeopterus variegatus
GGCAGGGGAAGCAAAGGGAAGACTCTGCCTCCGAGTCTGAGGATGACCCCAGGGATGAGAGCCCGGAGGGTTCGGATGCTCTGCTGAAAAGGACCATGAACATCAAGGAGAACAAAGCCATGGTGAGGCTTCTGCGGGGGGCACTCGGGTCACTGGCATCGGATTCCGACCGCTGTTCCTGAGGCCCACAGAGCTGCTTTGCTCCTGTAGCTGTTGCTGCTTTGGCTTCTGTCAGGGAGATGTACTTTGGGTACTATGTATCCTTTTTCTTTTCCAGAACCCAAAGCAGTTATTACATAATCAGCTCTGGTTTGGGAACAGAAAGAGACTCCCCAGGACCCTTTTTAGCCCCCTACAGGGTACCATGAACTAAGGCTGCTTAATGTGTATCAAATTAAGTTCTAAATCTGTAGTGGTATTGGGGATGAGAAGGGCTGAATACCTGGCCTGTCCCCAGCAAAGAGGAAACAGGATGTTGCTAAGCCCACTCGAGAGTTGGCAATGTGCAGATCAGGCCTGTGGCTTTTCACTTAGAAACCACTCTTGCTATTTTGAGTCATCATCTGAAGGAATGGAATAGTTCTAACAATTGAAACAACCTCAAAGTGAATTTTAATTCACTTTAAAACATCTTTATTAGAATAATTAATGGAGGAAGGTGAAGTCTTTGTTATGTGTATTTGTTTTTTCTGTATGTGGTCAGTAACTGTTAATCTGATCATTGTTGAGAATCACAGTTTGCTCTGTAATTTTGTGTATACAGAATTTTTTTTACATCCACCACTCATAGTCACTTTTAGCCCTTTGGTTTACCTTTTTCTTTAATATTTTCCTTTAATAAGCATAATATAATGATATTGTATATGCAATTTTACATGTCTAATAAGTTACTTAAGATAAAAATCACCAAAAATAGGCTTTTCATTTTCTTAAGACATTTGTGCTTAGCTAAAGGAAATTTTTAACACTGTGTCCATCTGCATCTTTAAAGTAAGGACTATGTTCTTCATGATTTTAGAGTGACACCCATATAATTGTTTAAGTCTAAAACTAAAAGAATCCTAATCTGCTCTCTGATTGGCATATTAATGCTGATCACTTGGTGTTATAAGGTGTTCATTTGGGAATATTTTCATAAATTATTGATGAGAAATTAACCTATTTAAAGAATCAGATTTTTGGAGCTCTAAATAATCACCAGAATAATCTAGTTGAACCTTTTCTTTTTTGAAAAGACTGAAACTTGAGATTCATATGTGAAAAATGATTTGTTCCAAGTCAGGATTCAAACCTTATTCTTCCAGGTCTTGGTCATCCTAGGATTGTTTTCATGGTGTCCCTTGTTCGTCTATGAGGATTGGGCATTAAGTTTATTCCTAGGAATGATAACACCAGCATTTCACCTCTGGAGATGAAATCTTTACATGCAAGGTTAAAAGTATAACTGTTGAGGGCTACATAAAGTATTTTAGTCAGTGTTTTCATGGAAGCAAAATTGAAGAGTGTGACAGATGTTAGATGACCTAGACTTGGCAGCATTTATGTAAGATCCTTTCTTTTGTTCTCAACTTCAGCTTGCTCAGTTGTTGGCAGAATTGAACTCAATGCCAGATTTCTTCCCAGTACGAACCCCGACCTCAGCTTCTGTAAGTGGAACTTCTTATAATTATTCATACCATTACTGATATTTAGTGATCAGTTGCCAGATGGCTTTTATTCAAGAGGGCATCCACTTGCATAAGTCTGTGCTCTTGATTTCAGAAGAAGAAAACGGTGAGACGGGCCTTCTCAGAGGGACAGANGAACTCAATGCCAGATTTCTTCCCAGTACGAACCCCGACCTCAGCTTCTGTAAGTGGAACTCCTTATAATTATTCATACCATTACTGATATTTAGTGATCAGTTGCCAGATGGCTTTTATTCAAGAGGGCATCCACTTGCATTAGTCTGTGCTCTTGATTTCAGAAGAAGAAAACGGTGAGACGGGCCTTCTCAGAGGGACAGATCACACGACGCATGAACCCCACCCGGAGCGCGCGGCCTCCTGAGAAGTTTGCTCTAGAGAACTTCACTTTCTCAGCTGCCAAATTTGCAGAAGAGTTTTACAGTTTCAAAAGAAGGAAAACAATTAGTGGGGTATTTTCTGACTGTAAAAAAACTGAGAACCAATCTAAGCCACTGGTCCTCAAACGTTAGCATGCATCATTTACCCTAGGGCTGGTTAAAAGTGCCGGGTTCTGACTTGATAGGCTCACAGCAGCAGAGCACTTGCGTTTCTACCAAGTTCCCAGGTGATGCCAAGGCCCCTGGGCCCACACTTTGAGAAGAACCCCTGGTGTAAGGTGTAGGTCATAGAGAGAGTCCTTTAACCTATGACCCAACTTGATCTCCAGTGGAGACAAAAATGGCCTGGTAGTGGCTCCATTCAGTTTTGTGGCTTTGCATGTGGGAAAGTACAGTGATGCCTCCTTGCCTTTCCATTTTAGGAATGAGGCGTTTCAGGTGCTTCAGTCTAGAGGGAGAAACTTTGGACCCTGTTCCCATTGGCGGGTTTGGCTGTTCAGTGTGGTTCATGTTGTTTACTTCCCTGTCCCCACAGTCTACAGCAGAAACCAAAAGAACCTCTATGTTTCTCATTTATTGTTGTATCGCCTTGCTGAGAAGGTGCTCAGTAAATGACTAAATTAATGAAGTGATTCCAAAAGAGGGATATGGTTAATATGAATGGTGCTAGATCTCTGAGAGCTGGAAATTTTTATGTTTTTTTTTTTAACCAGTCAAAATATCTTATTCTAGATTTCGCTTTTGTTCATTTTGCAGGGGAAATGCCAGGGTTATAGACGACGTCACCGTATATCTTCTTTTCGGCCAGTGGAGGATATTACTGAAGAAGACTTAGAAAATGTTGCCATAACTGTTCGAGATAAAGTCTATGATAAAGTTCTGGTAAGTGATATATTATGAATAATTCGTGTAATTGTAATTCTTATTGGGTGTTTGAAATTCTACTTGGTTTTTAAACTATAATCAGGGCTTACACCTTGGTACCATCTCCCCAAGGGCTGAGGCAGGCTCTAACTTGGAGAGTCAAGGGTGCACTGTGACTGAGGAGGGGAAGACAGCTTAGTGCCATAATTGTCATCAGGGGAGAAGTCTGTCTTGGAGATGCATGTAATCTGGGGGAAGGTGGGAGTACAGATTGGAAGAGCATAGTTACATATAATTACTGTATTTTAAAACTGTTATATAGTTTTATGTTTAAATATTGAAAAAGATAGTATATTGGGGGTGAGGGTAATATAACCATAGAAAACAAAGTTTGACAGAGTATCTTTGGTTGGTAGGAAATGGGTTAAAATTCCTTCTAAGTGGTTTAGAGAGAGGCTGTATGTTGTTGTACATCAATTTTTTTTTTTTTAATTAATGGGACACTCTCCTAAGGTAGGATTAAAATGTCTTTAATTGCCAACATTTTTAAACCAGGAGATTTTACATTGAAGGTATCCGGGTCTTGAGCACTAGGCTGGAGCTGAGTTGATGCCATGGTTTGTACTAGGGAAACAATCCTGCTGGATTCTATGAGAGAGGTAGTGCTTCGTGCACTTGGTAATGTACATGGCAGCTTCTGGCCTCATGGGCGTCACAGTATAAATCCCCATGTTCACCCGCTCATTGCCTTCCCCCACTAGGGTAACACGTGCCATCAGTGTCGGCAGAAGACCATCGACACCAAGACAGTGTGTCGGAACCAGAGCTGTGGCGGAGTGCGAGGACAGTTCTGTGGACCGTGCCTGCGGAATCGCTATGGGGAGGATGTGAGATCAGCCCTGCTGGACCCGGTAGGAACAGGGTTTGCCTTTGTTACAAATCACAGTGGCGAAGGGGAAGCAAGCTGAAGATGGGGATCGCTGGGTCCTTACTCAGGACCAGTAGCTGCAGAGCTCTGGTTTCTGTAGAGCCCTACCACCTTCCCCTTTTTCTGTATCTTAAGATTCTACAGGAAATGAAAAATAGGATTTCCTTCTGGAAAGGGAGGGAACAAGCTGACCAGTGGATAGGATGGGAGAAGAGTTTGTGTTAGCAAAACTTTCTTAGAGCTGTCTGGTTTTGTGCAAGTTAATCCCTGCGCCTTTCCTCCAGCAAAGTGATTTACCTTTGATTTTCTTGGGCCGGGCCAGGCTAGGAGGTGGGTATATCACAGGAAAGAGTACTTTCTGCATGCCCAGCACAGTGCTAAGTGTCTTTCACATCTGTTAATGCAGTTATTCTATTTGTTATTCTTAATTCCTTTCATCTTGTCAACTAGGTATACAACCTCTCTATGCCTCAGTTCCCTCTGTAAAATGAGATGATAGCATTATAGTTAGTATGACCTTGAACTTGGGTAGTATGGCTCCAGAGTCCATGCTCTTAAACAACACTTCACTGACTCTTATGCAACAGCCATAGGGATAAATATACTGTCCCCAGTTTACAGACAAACTGCTGCTCAGGTTAAGCAGCTTAACAACAAACACAATTAGGAGAGCTAGAATTCATACCTTGATCTTTTGGAAATCCTGTGCTCCTAACACCAGGGCCAGCTTCCTGGGTGTATGCCCAGTGCACTTACACAGAGCCTCATACTTGGCTTAATGCTCTTGAAATTCTCCATAATTTTGGAACAGGGGGCCCTGTTAATTACATAGCTGGTCTTGTCTAAGACCAGCATTTTTCAGTGTTCCTGTGTGTGTGGCGTGGGGTGGTTGGCTTTTCTGGGCCTTTGTGAAACATGAGGAAGGAGGTGATGCTCTGGATGACCCTTCGCCCACCGTGAGGACCACCTGTGACATAGGCCAAAAGACACCATGTGATTAAAGACTGGTGGAGAGGCCAGGTTGGATCAGAATTCTACATCTTACTAGAGCCTGGAAATAATGGAGAAATCTCTCCTGTTATCTCTCTCAGGATTGGGTATGTCCTCCCTGCCGTGGGATCTGCAACTGCAGCTACTGTCGGAGGCGGGATGGCCGCTGTGCCACAGGCATCCTCATTCATCTGGCCAAGTTTTATGGTTATGATAATGTTAAGGAATATCTGGAGAGGTGAGTCTCTAGCAATTTTAAAATGGAGGCTGCGAGCCCCGGCCCCTCATGGGAGACCCTCTAGGCAGGCAGGGTCGCCTCTAACCAGAATTTCCCCTTGTATAAAACTGCAATGGAAAGCACAGCCAGGCTGAGGGGCACTGCAAAGAGGTAGGCGCAGCCCTAACCCTAATGAGCAGAGACTTTACAACGAGGATGCAGAGTTGTAGGCTACCACGTTCATGTACATAACCAACTCTGAAGCACAATTTGGGATGGGGGAGGGAGGCTAGTCACACTTGGGACATACTGTATGCAGGGACGAGGAGTCAGGACTTGAGCCTCAGGAGACTAGGTTCTGGCTTTGTACTTTCAGGGAGTTGTTAAATCTCCCTCGCCTAGAAGGCTGCTTCGCGTTTGCCTTGTCCAGTTAACTGATTAACTTATCAAACATTTCTCATCTTTTTCTCAGCCTACAAAAGCAGCTGGTAGAAGATAATTAAGAGAAAAAAGAACCAACCAGCTCACTGTACAGTACTCCAACGAGACATGCGTACTGTTTGTGTCTAAGATTTCATACAGTTGGGTTTTTATGCAGAAATTCTTTGCAGAGTTTAGTTTCTAAATACTATTTTTTTAAAAAAGATGGTTTATATGCTTAAAAAGATTTCTCAGGAAGACAGCAGAGGAATCTGTATGTGTACATGTATACACAGACCTGTTTGTATATTGAATTGTTAAAAATATCTACTGATTAAAAAATACAATTTAAATGGGGCATAGATAAAGTTCAGGTAAGTTACAGAGAAGACAGACATTATATAAGCAACTCTTTCCTTTGACACTGTTTAATTATCTCTGTTGCCTTTTTGCTTTTGCAATCTTTTACTTACAAACATACAGTAATTGTAGGCCAAGTTTTTACAGGCGTTAAATACCCTTTAGTTTGCTTTGTTATGAGGGACCATAGTTCAAACCACATAGTTGAAACTACTCTGGGTCATTGGAGGTGTATACCGAAGAACGTTCCCCTAAATTACAAAGTGCAATTAACCACAGAACTTGAGAGGACTAGAGTTTTATTTTTGTTAAAACTTGACTGAGCACAAGTGAACCATCATGTTACACACTGGAAGTCTTAGAGCCTTCAGGACTTGCCTGGGTCCTGCTGCTTCTATGTTCTGAAAGAATTTAAGGGCTAATTTTTAATTTAAAAAGAGTTTGCTGTTTGATATCTATAAGAACTAAATCCCCTTTGCAGCTGCATTGTTTTTGAGATTTTGTATGTTCAGTGATGGAACTGTGAGAGCGGCTGTACTGTTTTGTGTTGAGGGGTTTCTAAGGGGGTACTAGGGAAAGCTAGAATCAATGAACATAGATTCTTTTTTACATTTGCTACTTTCTCTTCCCCGTCTCTACTTTTAAGCATAGTGTTTAAAAAATTGAACATATCTGTAAGTTGCTAAAAAGTTACATTAAGCTGGAGGAATGCAAGTCCCAGCATGAAGGCCACCTCACGCCTCCAGCAGCAGGGCAACGCCTGCCAGAACCCATTTTGCAGTCTTCTCTTTGCTCTTCAGCCTGAACGTCCACACGTAATTGGGGCCTCTCATTTTGGTTTTGTACACGGGGCACTCATAGGTGTGTTTGGTTTCTTGTCTGTCCATGGGTATGGCTTTTGCAAAGATGACTGGCATCATGGATGTTAACTCCTTGAGGCGGGCATCAGCGATTGTTCCTGACTGGGTGTCCCATCTGGCACCTATGGCAGAAATCAACGGTTGCAACTGTGTGGCATGTTGGTAGTGATCATCTAATTGTTTGGCACAATAAACATTCCAGTTTTGTCACCTCTTTGCTTGTCAGTAGCATCCTTACCGAGCTGGCCCATGACTGAGATCTAAGAGAGAAGTTAATATAATATACCTGCTGCTGAGGGGCCACTTTTACACATAGTAAGCAAATGTTATTACTTCCAGACTTAACAACTAAGCTTTGGTATGGAATAAGATTCTAGAAGAATTCAGACACATCAAAGCACAAAAAAGTCTCCAGTTCACCACACTTCCTCTCCACCGTGCCTTATTTTCTTACACCAAGTTCAGGCTCCTTGTTTCCATCATCAACCCAGGCTTTAAACATCTGAACTTGGGGCACTTGCTTTAAATTGAAAAAGGAGCATCTTGGTAGGGACTAAAATCCTACAAAGAAACACATGGCCAAGTAAGTTTGAAAAATATTCTATCCCCCCTAGAAATTCACATGTGAAATGGCATTTTAAAGGCTTGGAGAAGTCTTGTAATAAAATTCAAGAGTGAATTTTCTGACAGTTTTTAAAAAGTAGAAGAAAGATTCTGAATCAATTACACTGAAAAATAACATGAATTCAGTATAGGTCTTAAGTTGTCTTGTGGCATTAACACCAGGTAAGTGTAGAATTTAAGTGACAGCCATAACCCCATGACCCTCCAAATTTGGCTCACATCGGACACATCCTGGCATTTAAGTTGTCTGAAAGAAAGAAGGAAATGAGGTAAATAACCGCTAACATAAAGTTACTATATAAGTGAGCGATGCTGAGACATGGGACAAACAAGGAAGGGCTCGACACTACTCCTGAGGGTGTCCCACCTTCCATCCAGAGCCCGTGGAGGTATGCGCCTTCCCGTGGGGGATGGCCGTAATCCTCCTTCGTTTTTTTGGTAACGTCAACAGTCAAGCATATTTTATCCAGTGGCCATCCATTTTTTCGAGCCATGGTCTGCATGATTGCTTTGGGAAGAAAAGGAACAGGGCTTGAATAGGAAAAAAAAGTTGTACGTAAGGATCCCTGGAGCCTCCAGTCAGCTGAGGCAGTCTTCAGCCCTGGGGGGTTCTTTGGGATTTGTGTGTGGCTGCACTAGAGTAGGGGCTGGCAAATGAAGGCCTTCAGGGTAAGCCACTATCCCTATAAATAGTTGTACTAGGACAGCCACAGGTGCTTGTTTACATATTGTCTATGGTCATGTTTGCTCTACAGTGGCAGAGACCATGTGGTCTTTACAGAAAAGGTTTGCCAGAGTGCACCACACCCACCTCACTCTGGCTGGTCCTGGGCTCCCTCCCCTCCCGCTGCTCCTCGCCTGCCTGGAACTTTATTTCCTCTCTGGGTGCCATGGTCACTTGTACTCCTTTTTTGTAATGGTTCCTGCTTGTGGGTTGGTGGCCAGGGCAGAGAGACTCCACTATAGGGAAAGCAAGTGGTGTGGGCCCATCAGCATCAGGGACTGCCCTGCCTCAGCCCTTACCAGTTAAGAAGGACTGTGGGTTGAAAAAGCCGGAAAGCCACACCACAGCTGGAAGGGCAAGGTCTTGTGTCCAAGTATCAAGTTCTCGGCATCGCAGGAGAAGGTCATTAAACCTGGTTAATGGAAGGTAGGAAAAAAAAGCAAGCTTACATTTTAGTAAATAGATGTCTTCCAATAAGTTTGTGGGGAGGTGGATGGGGAGGGCTGGTGGTGATGGAGAGGTGTATCACTGACATCCTGTACAGTCCTTGCCTGATGGTGTGTAGGCCACCGTCCCGTTAAAGGACTAGTCTGTTGATGTTTTCTGTTGAAATTTTATATCTGTAGCTCTTACCATTAGGAGCAAGAAACACTGGGGAATATGGAAAATTGCATTTATTCAGCAACTGTTTTATTTAGATCTTCCTAGTGCTCTGTGGTGAGTGTACTAAGGTCAGCTCTGAATGATCTGGGCTGATGAGTGCCAACATGGAGGTATGTACGGGGTACAGTGAGAACACACAGCAAAGAACACCTGCGTCTGAGGACAGGGGAGAAGAGGGCTGCAGGGGCTGTCACAGGAGCAGAGTTGCCAGGAAGAGTGACAGGCAGAGGGAATAGCATGTGCAGAGGCAGTAGAGCATGCCACATGTCTTCCCACCTGTGGTGATTACCTGAAAGGGGAAGGGAATGGTTATTAAGGAAAACAACCTGCCACCAATTGCATGTCTGCTGTGTGAGAAACTGCTGTTTACATATGTCTTTTCTCATCTAATCCTCATGATTGTGCAAGGTAGGAAGTATCCAGTTTACCAATGAGGAAGCCAGCTCACAGAGGCTGAGGAAAAATGAACATCTTTGATCAAGTTAGGGAATACGAAACCTTGAAATGTAGGTGTTAGGGCTGCTAAAAGGAGTGGGGGAAAGGGGCAGGGCTAAGGGATGGGGCACTGAGGGGACAGTTCAACATAAAAGCCAGCAGAGCAGTCCTCCAGCCTGAGGGCCGCACAGGCTAGCACAGAAGTTTTCTGGGACCTTGTTTGGTTTGGACCTAGAAAGGAAGCTGGATTGAATGAGGAATTGCCTCACTAGCCACCCCTGCAGAAAATGTGTGCCTGGGATATGTGGCCGACTCAGCTGTGAAAAGAATCGACTCAGAATGGTACGTTCAGACTTGAGTAAGACCAAGGAAAATTCTTGCCAGCATAGAACATGGGCCTGTGCTCCACCGCATACTAAATTCTTTCAAATAGCTGGATTAGGAAAAACGTACTTGAAAATAATGAAAAGGAACAGCACAAGCTCTATGCAAAGATAATGTAAAGAAAAAAGGCGAAGATTGGGAAAAGCCAGGGCAGGAAAAGATTCTTACCTCACAGTGTTGCCACAATGAGGGTAAACATTGCAGCCAGGCAACTGATTGCTTATTTAAGCAGGATTATGATTTGGTATGAGGTAAGACAAAGTGAAGAAATTAAGTTGGAAGATCTCGGGGATGAAGTAGAAAAAACAATTACAGGAATGAAAGCAAAAAGTGAAGTAGTGTAAGGGAGAATAATAAAGGCAAATGAGATGGAAACAAAGGGTTAGAGTGAAAATAAGATGAAAGCTGAAATTAA
>NW_007727060.1:53218-53698 GCF_000696425.1 Galeopterus variegatus
GATAATCTGAGTTTTTCTAAATTACAAATTTGAATGTATAATCAAGGGCATATATCCTGTTCCAAGAAAATGTGGCACTGTATATCACTGCTAAGGTGTATCAATCATAATATGGATTGTAAAGATAAAGAATCCCCTGTGTGGCAGGGGAAGACATGAAGCCATTTATAAAGGGAAAACAATTATGCTAGCCTTAGACATCTCCACAGCAGCATCTGACAAGAGAACAGAGTGATGCCTACAGAGTCCTCCAGCTGAGTGTGAATTTTTTATAACCAGCTAAACTATCATTCAGGTGTAAGGACAGCAGACTATATTGCATGAAAAACCACCAGCAAATCCAACAAAAAGGAAGGTTTATAACCTAGGTAGGACATAAAAATAGGATAATCTCAAAAAAAAAAAAAAGGACTCATGAATTTATAAGTATGTTTAAACTCCTCAGAAAAAGAGAATGGTCATGGGGGCCGGCCCGGTGGC
>NW_007727060.1:53818-58049 GCF_000696425.1 Galeopterus variegatus
CTGGCTGAGCGAGGTGTGGGTGCAACACCGAGGGTTGCGATCTCGTTGCCGGTCCCGGTCCAGTACGGGCGCAACACTGAAGGTTGCGATCCATTGCCGGACACGAAAAAAAGACAAAAAGGAGAAAAAAAAAAGAGAATGGTCATAAAAGCAAAAACAGGAAATTACTAAACTAGGTCAGACACCCCTCTCCCCTCCAAAAATATAAACAACTTGGAACAGAAAATTATGAATGATAAAATTTTAAAAATCAAGCAAAAAACAAAAAAAACCCAGACTGGAGGCAGTTGAAGATCACCCAGAACCGATTAAATCAACCAGAATACAGCAGAGAGAGACAGATTGAAAATATAAGAAGTCAGGTAGATAAATACAGATAATGAAGAGAATGAGGGAAAGGCCATATTTGGAGAAATAAGGGCTAAGAATTTTTCAGAATGGAAACTATGGATGGATGAACATTTAAAGCAGCACACAGTACCAAGTGGGATACATTTTAAAAATCCAAACATAAATACAGTAGTTAAATTGTAGAACATCAAGTGTAAAGAGAGAAATCTTAAAAATGTTAATTGTGAAGGTATCCACAATCTATTCTAGAAAATAGTGGAGTTAGAACACCAAAGTCCAGAAGGGAAATAATCATTGTGTCCTGGAATTCTACATATAAGTAAACTATCAGTCAAGAGAGCACAGTGAAGACAGTTAAGACGTAGAATATGATTTACCATCCCCTGCCCTCAAAGCCTTAGTATACATTTTTTACTTGGTAAAAAGAAAAGGGAGCCCAGGACAAGATGCAAAAAGCAAGGATGAGCAAAGAAATTGATAGAGTTTATTGTTAATGCAAAGATAATTATTGGCTACAAACAAAACTGAACAAAAATACCATGGTTTAAAATAAGATTGAACTACAATTCCAGACCTGAAGGAGGTTGATGTTCAGAAGGTGGTTGAAAGGTCTAAAGAAAAAAAATGCTGTCTTTACACTGTTAGAAAAATCAAGAGTGTGCTAAAACTAAAATAATAAGAATGGTACAGGGATAAACATGGAATAAAGAAAACCATTAAACTGATAGAAATCAGAAAAGGTTGTTTAAAAAAATGAAACTAAGAAAAATACAGAAATTAGAAAGCACAAAAGATGGTGGAAATAAGTCCAGAGTTACTAATCATGAAACGTAACTGTAAATATAAATCCTGCATCTCTAGATACCCAACTTGGGATATTTACAGCATTAGAAATCCTTCCCTGGGGCCGAGCCCGTGGCACACTTGGGAGGGTGCAGCACTGGGAGTGCAGCAGCGCTCCCACCACGGGTTTGAATCCTATATAGGGATGACCGGTGCGCTCACAGTGCTCACTGGCTGCGCGCGCTGCGGCCGGTTTCAAAAAGGACAAAAAAAAAAAAAAAAAAAAAAACCNAAAGCACAAAAGATGGTGGAAATAAGTCCAGAGTTACTAATCATGAAACGTAACTGTAAATATAAATCCTGCATCTCTAGATACCCAACTTGGGATATTTACAGCATTAGAAATCCTTCCCTGGGGCCGAGCCCGTGGCGCACTTGGGAGGGTGCAGCACTGGGAGTGCAGCAGCGCTCTCACCGCGGGTTCGAATCCTATATAGGGATGACCGGTGCGCTCACTGGCTGAGCGCGCTGCGGCCGGTTTCAAAAAGGACAAAAAAAAAAAAAAGAAAAAGAAATCCTTCCCTGTTGTGGTGATTTGCTGCCCCCTGTGGCATGCACACATTGTGCCTCCTGCCCCTGTGTCTACCCACCCTACACAGCCAGCACTTGAGAGCCTGGGGACCAATGTGCGGTCATTTGGGATTCTAATGGGACCTTCCAGTTTAAGGCCCAGGGTAGTGATCTGGTTCCTGGAGGAATGATTTAGGGAAGCAAGGATGGAGAACCTCAGCACCAAAAATCCAGTGATAAAGAGAATTGTGAAACTTCCTGAATTGTTCACCAAGGCCAAGAGCAGTTGGAGATGATGCTGGCCTTCAGTGATCTGTGAATTTCTGCTTTGTGATTATCTCTGCAGTCACACCCACATGTTGAAGGCAGTCTAGTTTACTGCATACCATATCGCGAACTTTAAAAAGTTGTCTGTGACATGGCATTAGTAATTACTGGTTCTGTGGCCATGAACAGAGAAAAGAAAGAGCAATCACAGTACTTCGTTGAACTTTCAAAAGGAGAGGACAGAACTGAGGCTATCAGAGGTGAGAAAGGGGGAAGGGGAGGGTGGTTAGTGGGAAACTGGTAACGGGCCACCACAAAAAATGATTACATTGTGCAATGTTGAATATACTAATTATCCTGATTTGTGCATCTAAATAAATAAATAAATCTTCTAATAATTTGAGGGAATTCTATTATTATCTGCATTTTTCAGATGAAAAATTGAGACAGCAAGATATTAGATATTTTGTCCAAGATCAAATAATAAGTAAGAGGCAGAATTTGAATCTTGCTCTAACACTGACTTTTAACAGAATTTTGTCTTTGAATAGACCAAGGAATAAAATTGGTGGTAGAGTCTGCACAGATAAAACTGGTGGTAGAGTTTGCACAGTTACAGGCCAGGTACAGTCACAAAGCACAATCTTCACAGCTCTTAGGAGGCATAATTCAGAACACTAACCCAGCACCGAAGCTGATGGGGGCCAGTGGCAGCCATCAGAGAGCAGCTTACCACTGGGCTAGGCTGTAAGTAGATGCATAAGCCAGTTTGCTCCAAGCGTCTGGTACCGTGTTATAACTCAACGCGGACTGCTGGGCTTCCACATCAGGAGATAACGTCAACTCCCCCTTGCATGGGGAAAAAAGGCCACACAGTGAATATCATCCAGTGTGGGGAAGCCTGCTCCAGTCCCATTTTAAACTTACCTTCAAACCAAGGTCTAACTGTTGAAGTGATACGCGGATTTCCCGAATGAGAATATTCATCCTCTCACATTCTTGGAAGCAAACAAGAATGTAGGGGCTTCTATTTGAGTTTTTTTGCATTATCTCTGCCATGTTGAATTCTTCTGGAAGTTTCTCCAAAATGTCTTCCAAGACGTTCTTAACCTTAAATCGTTAACACACACACAGAGATTTAGCTCCTTTTTATTTCAATTTTGGTCATGGTGACAATATCGTCTACATTTTGAAGTTCTAGAATATATCATATAACTCCCAAAGATGCCCATAAATGTACTTAAAAGATACCTACTACTTCCAGGAGGTGGGCAAAATGGGAGTGCCAACTCCCTCAGCTACTTCTGCATCAATGCCAGCCACTTGCCCTCCGTTAGATCCCCAAATCCCAAACTGCTGTTTGTTTTCAGTTTATTCACTTTTTTTTCAGCATTTAAGAAGTATAAAAACCATCATCAACTATGTGTCATTTGTATGTAAAATTATGATCAGAGGAAGTAGGACCCCATCATTTGGGTACTGTATTTTGTAATCTGCTAATTTAAAAAAAATTTTTGAAAATTCATATGGACCAAAAAGGCCTTTTAAGGATGAGCTAATGCCAGTGACTTTGTGTAATGCTGCCCTCCCAACCAGTGCATTATAAAGTTCCTGGAGCAATTTAAATCAACATTTTTAGTTACAAGGAATCCTAGATCTTCTATAGTTATTGCCCTGGAAAAATGAAAGATTTATACACTGAAGATACACATAGTACACAGATGTGCATATTCTATATATGCAGTTTCACTGAGCTGGGAAAAACCAGTAAATATCAAGAGATTGAAAAGTACTGCCTGTCTGTAACCTCAGGCAGCTTGCCCTCTTTCCTTGATTTCTCAGATTACTGTCTGTGGTTCTCACATCATGCTTGCAAGTTGCTTTAGCACTCTGGCAGGTAATTTGTCAGGTCCTGAAATCTTAAGCTCATTTACAGCAGCACTAGACAGTATGAAACACAGTACCACAGAAGTCAGGTTAAAGAAATCTGGTTTCCTTCATTAGCCTTTTCTAGCTGTCTGGCCTTGGCAAGTCATCTAAGTTTATCTCTGAGCTAGGGATCCTGATAGCTATTGAGGGCTAAATGGCATGTCTGTGAGCACTTTTTGTAGTAAGCACCCAGTAAATGATTGTTACAATCTGTTTGCCCCATCTTTAACTCATTTGCTCTGAATTTTCTGGCTTAAGGATCAACTTTCTTGTTGGAGAGATGGATGCACAATAATCAGGTTCAGACCATCCTACTCTCTGCTTCTATTAA
>NW_007727060.1:58075-78119 GCF_000696425.1 Galeopterus variegatus
GGGAGAATTCCAAGGAACACGCATGAATCTCATCCCTAAGATGACTTATTTTGCAGGGTGCTTGGGGCAATGCTACATACACACAAAAGGAATGAGTGCCGACTCCTGGTCAGCCTGTTACAAGCTTCAATTCATTGATTCTCCCAACTATCCCCATTTCCCAGAGAGGAAATGGAGATTCCAACAGTAACTTGCCCAGGCAGATGTTTGACTTTAATAGTAATTCTAAACTCATTTTATTATGACTCTAGCCTATGCTTTCCCAGTGTACCATACTTTCTGCAGTACTACTTCAAATCATTTTACATATGATACGTGTGAATTTTATAAACATAAATCATTATATATGCATCTATTGAAAAATATGTGTGAGTGTGCATACACCAAGAGCCAAATTGATGCTACCTTCCCAGGACTTTGAGCTACTCAGGACAGAGCCTCTGTTGTTCATCTCCAGATCCACAGACCCTGCTGCCATATGCTGATGCTCAATACACAGGTGCCTAATGGATGAAAGGCTGGAGTAATACAGCATTTATCCCGCCCATCTACCTCATTAAGGCAGGAGGAGAAGGTAGACATTCCCTTGGGAGGAACATCTTGGGCGAAGGAAATGTGAGCAGCAAGACCAAATCCTCTGAACACTAGAAAGTAGATCTTCAAGATGTAACAGAAGAATTTATTGACCTGAGTCTCTGACCAGCTGTAAGCACAGTCAATCAAGTGCTCATAATTTCCTAGTTAACTCAGTATAATCTCAGATTTTTCCCCCTTGATTGCTCTTTAGTACTCAGGGGCCATTAACATCTGTTTTAATTTTCCAAGTCTTTCATGCCATAAATTCTGTCTATATATGCACTTAAATGTATAGGGAAATGTTTTTTTTTTTTTTTAACTATCACCTAATGTAGCTATTTTCTGCCTAGATTTCTTTCTTTTTTTTTTTTTTTTGTCTTTTTTCGTGTCCGGCAACGGATCACAACCCTCANAGTAAATGATTGTTACAATCTGTTTGCCCCATCTTTAACTCATTTGCTCTGAATTTTCTGGCTTAAGGATCAACTTTCTTGTTGGAGAGATGGATGCACAATAATCAGGTTCAGACCATCCTACTCTCTGCTTCTATTAACACTATAGCTTTCCTCCACATGGATGCATTTTTTCACTGTGCATCATCTTTTTAAAAAGGTAACATTCTCGGGCCGAGCCCGTGGCTCACTTGGGAGAGTGCGGTGCTGGGAGTGCAGCAGCGCTCCCGCCGCGGGTTCAGATCCTATATAGGGATGACTGGTGCGCTCACTGGCTGAGCGTGGTGCGGCCAGTCTCAAAAAGGACAAAAAAAATAAATAAATAAAAATAAAAATAAAAAGGTAACATTCTAAAATAGATGATGTTAGTACATAGCATAAAACATGCTAGAACAAATCTAAAGCTTCCAAATTATGAGTTCTCAATGAATGGCCTGATTTCAAAAAATAATTGAAAAATTTCAAGAAATAAAATGGACAGTTCCTGGGTGCTTAGTATAATTAAATCTGATGTTTAGTGGGTTCCAACAACCTGCATGCTAGTCAGTCAAATCCTGACTAATAATTTTGAGAGAGAGATAAGGGCTAATTTATTGGGGGGGAAGTTAATTTCAGATTTTAAATTAATGAGAAGATTTTAATCTAAATGTTATAAAATGTGACCATCATTTCGCACCTCCATCATTTTAGGGCAATAACTTAATAGTAATGCCAGTCTCCTAAGACAACATAAAAGAGACACTATATCAAAACGACAGAACCAAAATCATTAAGAGAGTGAAAAGCAAGCCGCAGATTTGAAGAAGATATTCGTAGTACATATATCTGAAAAAGGACACACATCCAGAATTAAGAGTTTTTATAAATCAATTAAGAAAGACTGACAGCTCAATTATAAATTGGACAAACAACTGGGAAAGGTGCTTCACACAAGATTATCCAAATAGCCTTATGCATATGAAAAGATGCTCAACGTTATTCCTCAGCTGAGGAATGCAAAGTTAAAGTCACAATGAGATACTATTTCCCCTAACAAAATCACGAGAAGGTATAGCAGCTGGAATTGTCATGCACTGCTGGTGGGAGTGTAATTGGTACAACCATTTTAGGAAACAGGGAGTACCATTAAAGTTAAACATTATACCCTATGATCCAGCAATCCCACTCCTGGGTATAGAGAAGTGGATGGATACCTTTGAGAGTTTCATTTATTGACAACAGACTATAAGAATGTTTATGGCTGTGATATTCATAAAAGTGAAAAACTAGACACAACCTGAATGTCCATCCACAGTAGAACAGATAGAGAATTGTATATTCATATAATAGAACACTAAAGAAAAGTGAACCACTGGTACAGACAACAACATTGGTGAATCTCACAATGTAATGTGGAGTGAAAGACAGACATAAATTAGAACATTCTATAGGATTCCATATATTTGAAGTTCAAAAACAGGCAAAGCTGATCTATGGCGATAGAGGGATAGTGGTTACCTTTGGGGGATGAAGAGGTTCCCTGACTGGGAACGGAGGTAAGTATCGTTCTGGAGTGTTGGAAATGTGCTGTATTTTGATCTAGGTGGTGGTTATGTGGGTATATACATAGGTAAAATTTCATTGAGTTGTACGCTTAAGATTAGTACTCTTCAGTGTATATACAAAGGTACTTCAAAAAGCTTGTGGAAATGGAATTAAAAGATAATACAAATCTTTCCATGAATTTTTGAAGCACCCTTGTAAGTTATACCTCAATAAAAAGAAAAGAAAGACTCCCTACCTTTTCTTCTGTAGACTGCCCTAGTTCCTCACTGCTGAGTGCATTCCTGGGCTGCATCTCCAGCAAAGTTCTGAAGAGAGTGTTGGATGTCACTGTCAGGAATTCTATTTCAGCATTTGGGTGGAGGCCGTACAGCGCAGGGCTTTCTGGAGGAAGCATTTCCTCGATGTACTGGTGGTAGCCTCGAAAGGCTGGAGTAATACAGCATTTATCCCACCCATCTACCTCATTAAGGCAGGAGGAGAAGGTAGACATTCCCTAGGGAGGAACATCTTGGGCAAAGGAAATGGGAGCAGCAAGACCAAATCCTCTGAACACTAGAAAGTAGATCTTCAAGATGTAACAGAAGAATTTATTGACCTGAGTCTCTGACCAGCTGTAAGCACAGTCAATCAAGTGTTCATCATAATTTCCTAGTTAACTCAGTATAATCTCAGATTTTTCCCCCTTGATTGCTCTTTAGTACTCAGTGGCCATTAACATCTGTTTTAATTTTCCCAGTCTTTCATGCCATAAATTCTGTCTATATATGCACTTAAATGTATAGGGAAATTTTTTTTTTTTTTTTAACTATCACCTAATGTAGCTATTTTCTGCCTAGATTTCTTAAATCAGTTTCTGAAAGTGGTGTTTGTCTGTAATTGTATGTTATGCCATGGTCCCCTCACTATCATCCGGAGACAAAGTGAATATTCATGAATTCATTCAGCGATATGTCCCGATCACATAGTACACCACTACAATCCTTGGAAGTATAAAAACTTCATACGGCCTAGTTGTTAAGGAACTCAGAATCTAAAGTAGACAAAGTGAGTGTGATTTTCACACAGTTGTGTGTGTGACTCATGATGCTTTGTTCTTCCTTCTCAAATCTTCAATCCCAGTTTGCTTGGAGAGCCTGTATCCTTAACAGTGATGGTCAATTGCTGTCTGTGAATTCCAAGGGCATTTTTAATAGCTGAGTCAGCATCTCTGTTTTTCTTTTTTACCGGGAGGATTTTCAAGTCATCTAATCCTTCATATTGTCAGACACAGAAATCTTGATCCAATGAATAAAGGAAGGAACAAGTTAGACTGTCTCACCACCAATGTTCATTGGCTTGGATTTATTCATATTTTACAATTATATATCTGAATAATCAAAATTTAAATACCACCTAACTCGGAGTGACTGAAACAAAACCGCAGGAGAGTTAAACTCACCATTATTAGCCTATGATACATAAATTAGCCAAAATAAAAATATGAGCAAAAAATATGAATAATAAAACTAAGTTAGAATAAACACATCCAAACTGAGCTTGTTTTCCATAAACAAGAACTTGGTCTTCTCTGTTAGTGCTCGCTAGGTAGTTAAAAGAAATTTTAAAGGCTGCCTTCAATAAAAAGAAAATGTTACAAACAATTTGAAGCAAAGAAACTAACCAAAAATGGAACCACTTGGTAATGTTAAAATGCCACGGGGACTGGACATTTGGTTGAGTATATACTCATGTAATGCTGTTGGGACTGCATATGGTGCATACTTTCTGGAAGGACAGTTAGGCCGTCTGTTGACGAACACATGGAGTGTGCCTTCTGTATGTTAAGTGACAAGCAAGGCAAAGGCAGCCAGCAGACTCAAAGGAAAGCGCTTGAGGTTCACAGCCAGACCGACCTGGTTCGGTTCCCATCACTTAAAGATTTGGTGGCCTTAAGAAATGACAGTTTATCTGAGTTTCAATCTCTTCATCAGTAAAATGGGTCTCATACTGGCAACCTAATGATGGTGGCTGTGAGAATTTAATAAGGTATGTAAATAGCTAAGCACACAGCAGGCTTTTATAAATGTTAGTTTTGTCTTCCCTTTGCCCTCGGAGCAGACATGATTATTTTAAGTACATCTTGACTTTCTGGAAGGAAAAGCAAAACACGAGAAATGTCCTACTGTAAATTCTTACTATGATGTCAAACAACTAAAGTTTGAAAAGCAAGGTTTGGTTTGTACAGAAACTGCTTCCCTTTTAATGTTAAGGAGACTGTAAAGATTTCAACATACTCAAGGAGCTCTGTGAATCCCAATTCTGAATCCAGATCTTTTCCCTTCCCACTCAAGGGCTTATTTATTTATTTATTTTTAAAAGATGACCAGTAAGGGGATCTTAACCCTTGACTTGGTGTTGTCAGCACCACGCTCTCCCAAGTGAGCTAACTGGCCATCCCTATATAGGGATCCGAACCTGTGGCCTTGGTGCCATCAGCACCACAGTCTCCCAAGTGAGCCATGGGCCAGACCCCCACTCAAGGGCTTTTATGAAAAGCTGCTTCTTGCTGATGGGGTCATAACTGTAGAGCATTCTTTACAGCAACCACCTTTCTTGTCTTTTGAGGAGAGTTGAGAAGGTTGTTGTAATGCCTCAAAGAATCAATAGTTGTAAATAAACATTTCTCAAAAGAAGATACACAAATGGCCAATGAGCACAGGAAAAGATACTCAACATCATTAGTCTTCAGGGACATGAAAATCAAAACTACAATGTGATATCACTTCACTTCACCAGGATGGCTAGAATAAGAAATGTGGACAATAGCAGTGTTGGATGATGATGTGGAGAAAATAGAACCTTCATACATTGCTGGTGGGAATATAAAATGGTGCAGCCACTTTGAACAAAACAATTTGGTGGTTTCTCCAAATGTTAAACATAGTGTTGCCATTTGACCTAGCAATTCCTTTACTAGGTACATACCCAAAAGAACCAAAAACATGTCTACACAAAATTTGTAAACAAAAGTTCCTAGCAACATTATTCCTAATAGCCAGACAGTAGAAACAGCCCAAATGTCCATCAAATTATAAACAGAGAAACAAAATGTGTATATCAGTACAATGGAAAATTATTAAAGGAATGAAGTACTGATACATGCTACAACATGGATAAACCTTCAAAACATCAAGCATAGTGAAAGAAGTCAGATACAAAGGCTGCATATTATATGCTTCTATTTATATAAAATGTCCAGAATAGGCAAATCTATATAGACAGAAAGCAGATTAATGGTTGCTCAGGGGTGAGGGAATGGGGGGTATTGTGTATGTGTTGTGGGGGGTGAGGGGGGCTAACAGGGTTTTTTGGGACGTGTGATGAAGATGTTCTAAAATGTAATGGTTGCACAACTGTGAATGTACTAAAAACCTTTGAATTGTACAATTTAAATTGGCAGATTTTATGGTGTGCAAATTATACCTCAGTAAATTTTTTTTTTTTTTAAAGAATCAACGGACTAATGCTCAGGCAGAATGAACCTCCACATAATCAAGGATTTGAAGTCATCCTTGCAGGAATCAGGGGCAGGCACATCAACAGGCACAATGATCAGAAACTGGGAAAACCAGCATCCTGCCCACTAAATTGATTCTATAGGATTGCTGTCTCTTTTGCATTTTCCTTTCTGGCATTTAATAAAAAACTCACCCCCTCCACTGCCTCTCCAAGTAGTCTTGGTAATGACAAAAAGCTCACAGTTCACTGTGAGTCTTAAACCAGTGCATTTGCCCATGGCCTTTGGAGTCAAAAACGCCATGGCCCCAAAGTGCTATCAGGGATTGTCAGAAATTACTCAAGGTTAAATTACATTATCATGGTGTCTTTAGAGCTGAAAGGTACACTGGTGATTTTCTAGACAATGCCTTCATTTTACAAATGAATAAGCTGAAGCACAGGGAGATTCAGACTAGATCTTGGTCTTCTGGATTGTCCACCTTCTCAGCACCACCCTTTGCCACCACACCATGCAAGTCCAGACACAGGCCAGTGTTCTGGTGACCTGTGCCTTGATGACTGCAAACAGATCAGCACTCCAGCCAATGCAGTATGGTACAGAGAAGGGCCAGCCTTTGGAGTATGACTGTGAGTTCAAATCCTGGCTCTACTATTTACCAGCCAGTTGACCTCTTTGAGCCTGAGTTTCTTTTTTGATTACATAGGAATAATAATACCCACTCTTCAGGACTGTAGTGAGGAGAAGAAATAGTACACATAAAGTATATGGTACTGACCCCTGGCACAGAGAAAGTATTTAATAAATATTTTCCATTGTTATCACAGATTAAATAATGTACAGTCAAGTATGAAATATGTTAGGAAAATTTACACTTCATAATAATAAAAATATCTCCCACCTAGTAAGCATATTGTTCTAACATTGTGCCAGTGTTTAAAACCTGACAACAAACCCATGAGTTGGTCATTCTTGTCTTGTAGGTGATAAAACTGAGACTCAGTAATACGTCTGAGATCACACAGCAAATATAGGAAAGAGCTTGAATTTGAACCCATGGGTTTGGTTGGTTGGGTTTTTTTTATTTATTTGTACTTAAAAGCCTAGACTTTTGTTAGTCCTTATCAACAAAATAGTCTTCAATATCTGCTAACCTTTAGGTGACCTGATACCTTATTTTAAAGAGCTTGAATTTGAACCCATGGGTTTGGTTGGTTGGGGTTTTTTTATTTATTTGTACTTAAAAGCCTAGACTTTTGTTACTCCTTATCAACAAAATAGTCTTCAATATCTGCTAACCTTTAGGTGACCTGATACCTTATTTTCGGAAAAGTACTTCTTCTGAAAGTGATTTATTATATTACTTATTTAGCACTGCCAAGTACATGCCTTATAGAAGAAAATGTTTTCTTCCTTAACTTTGGCCAGAAACTGTGTAAGGCACATTGCCATTGGAGATCCTCTCATTTATCCAACAAGAGTGCAAACTCATTTATCCAGCAAGAAACTTATCTATTCTCCTAACAGCAAGATGTCACTGAAAGCATTTCGATTCTTCTGAGAAGAGCAGCAGAACTTTAAACTCCACAGCATTAATGAGTTGCCTTTTGATCGTGTTCCAATGCAACCAAAGACACTAATTTCCAAATACATTAACCAATGTGAGAAGCGGCAAAAAGACATCCTGCAGCTGCTGAAGTGTTAGGTCACGTTGCTAATAACATAAACAGCATGAGCAGGAAACATTTGCAGTAGAACAGAATCACTGGGATTTGCAGCCTCTGACACCAAGTCAGTTAATGCTTTAATTTCCTTTGGTGAGTTGAGAAGGTAGCACTGTCCAGGGAGGCCTCAAGCTTGCAAATAAAGCATTTTGATCCTGAAAACCTCACCAGATCTGTATGGGAGGTCAGGTACCTACATTTCTAAAGGGCTTACACACACCAGTGATGCCCCTCAGGTTTCATCACCTATATTTATTTCACAGTTATTGGAATGGGAGTTCAGACTTGTGAAGGTTAATGGACTGCTTCATTTGGCAACAGTAATTCTCCCCTCGGCCAAGGCCAGATCCAGGGGAGGGAACATCGGCATGAGCTTCTCACTCTGCCCTTTGACCTGCACCATCGTTCGGAGAAATCAGCCTCTGGAAAGGTCGCATGCCCGGCCCTGTTTATCTTTCCCATCTCCATGGTAACTTGCTCCCAGACCTCTTTTGAGAAGTGACTTCCAATTGTGTTAAACTGGAAGTATCTCTCTGACATGTGAAATCCTGCTCATTAGAACTGAGGAAAGACTGGGAGATGCACAATTGAAAGAAACACC
This sequence comes from Galeopterus variegatus, assembly GCF_000696425.1. Classification (NCBI taxonomy): domain Eukaryota; kingdom Metazoa; phylum Chordata; class Mammalia; order Dermoptera; family Cynocephalidae; genus Galeopterus; species Galeopterus variegatus. The sequence continues at coordinate 66,470 of NW_007727060.1, forward strand.
TAAATAATGTCACATAGCAGGAAAGTCTATTCTTCTTCTGCAGTGTCCCCAAATTTTTCAACATTATTAAAAGTAGTAACAAAATAATCTGTCCTCAGTTTTCTACATTAGCCTAATATACCTTGTCTTCTAATATGTGATTATATTACTTATCAAATTGGACTTAAAGGTGATCAAATCTATACAATGCTTCTCTGAGATGAAGTTTTCTAAGAAATTATAAACAGGAGGGTGTTTAAACTATTAAAAAATCCCACTACCTCTAGCACTGCTCTAGTGTCTTGCCAAACTGGAAACAGAAGTGATACTGTGTGGGGTGCTTTAGGTTTTCCAAAAATAACCAGGAAATGGCCACAGACCTGGACAGCATTAGAGAGAGAGAGCACGAGGCAACTCCTGACACCACTCCTAGCTTCTTTAATATGAGAAGCAAGGGCTGAGTATTTTTATGAGAAAGCACAGCCCTGGTCATGAACCATTTCCACCCAGACACAGGGTTACTAAGATGAGAAATGGGACAAGGATGCCTGGCGTCCATAAACTCCAGTACCAGAGTGATCTACCCCTTCCTCACAGGGTAGGAAGAACTGGGGTCCCAAATCACCACATTTGTCTTATGATATATATAACTATATTACTTTATTATCACACATAAAATATTAATTCCGTATTATCATGATCTGCTAATATCTCATTATGTCATAAATGTCATTTTCTTTCACTTTGTTTGAAATAAGATCCAAATAAGGTTCTCACCTTACACTTGGTTGATATTATCTCTTTTCTTTTTTTACTGTCTTGTTAGATTTTAACTTTATTTTTAAAAAAACATAAATTAAAAAAAAAATTTAAAGGGAATTTATTTTTCATTTGGAATGTATTGATTGTAGAAATTTATGGGGTAGAGTTATATTTCCATACATGTATACAATGTGTGGTGGTCAAATCAGGGTAGTTAGCAAACTCATCATCGCAAAAATTTGTTATTTCTTTGTGATGAGAACATTTGATCTCTCCTCAGCCATTTAGATGTATACAATAAATTATTGTTAATTATAAATGACTAGCACTACTGTACACCACTAGAACTTATTTTTCTTATCTCTAATTTTGTGTCCATTAACTAACCTCGCCCTATCCTTCCTGCCCCTACCCTTGCCAGCCTCTAGTAACCACAAGACTACTCTCTACTCCCTACCATATATGCGTGAGAACAAGCAGTATTTACTTTTCTGTGTCTGGATTATTTCACTTAACAGAATGTCTTCCAGGCTCATCCATGTTGCCACAAGTGACAGGATTTCATTCTTTTTTCATGGCTGAGTAGTAATCCATTGTGGATATATACCATATCTGTCAATGGACAACTAGGTTGATTTTGGCTATTATGAATAGTGTTGCAATAAACATGGGGGTGCAGATATGTTTTTTGTTATGCTAATTTCCTTTCCTTTGGATAAATACCCAATAGTGGGGTTTATCCATATGGTAGTTCTATTTGTAGTTTTTTGAGGAGTCTCCATAAAGTTTTCCATATGGCTGTACTAATTTACATTCCCACCAACAGTGTATAAGAGTTCCCTTTTCTCCGCATCCTCACCATCATTTGTTATTTTTTTTGTCTTTTTAATAATAGTCATTCTAACTGGGGTAGAATATCTTATTTGGGGTTTGATTTGCATTTTCCCAATGATAAGTGATTTTGAGCATTTTTTCATGTATCTGTTGGCCATTAGCACATCTTCTTTTGAGAAATGTGTATTCAGCCAATTTGCTCATTTTAAAATCAGCTTATTTGATTTTTTTGCTGTTATTTGTATATTCTGGATATTAATCCCGTGTTGGATAGTTTGCAAATATTTTCTCCCATTCTGCCAGTTGCCTCTTTGCTCTATTAGTTGCTTCTTTTGCTGTGTAGAAGCTTTTTAGTTTGATACAATCCCATTAATCTATCTTTGCTTTTGTTGCCTGCACTTAAGAAGTCTTCTCCATAAATTTTCTGCTCAGACCAATGTCTTGGAGTATTTCCCCTATGTTTTCCTCTAGCAGTTCTATAGTTTCACGTCTTATAGTTAAGCCTTTAATTCATTTTGATTTGATTGATACCTGGTGAGAGATGGGGGTCTAGTTTCTTTCTTCTGCATATGGATATCCAGTTTTCCCAGCCCCATTTATTGAAGAGGCAGTCCTTACCCTAATGTATGTCTTGGCACCTTTGTCAAAGATTGGTTAGCCATAAATACATGGATTTTTTTCAAGGTTCTCTATTCCGTTCTAATGGTCCATGTGTCCATTTTTATGCTACTACCATGCTATTTTGACTATTGTATCTTTGTAGTATATTTTGGAGTAGGGTAGTGTAATGCCTCCAGCTTTGATTTTTTTGCCCAGGATTACTTTGACTATTTAGGGTCTTTTGTGGTTCCATATGAATTTCAGGATTTTTTTCCCCATTTTTATGAAGAATATCATTGGTATTTTGATAGGGATTACATTGAATCTATAGATTGCTTTGGGTAGTATAGTTATTTTGACAACATAATTGTATCTACTTATGGGGTACAATGTGATGTTTTGATACATGCTTACATTATGGAATGATTAAGTCAAGATAATTAACAAATTCATCACCTCACATACTTATTCACCACATTTTTCTTGAGCACATATTTAGTAAGGTGTTAGTGATCAAAATTTAGAATATTCTATGACTTCTGTGATAGGCGAAGAAAAACTGTAGTGAAATGAGCCCTGGAATTGAAATCAAAAGAAGTGCCCATACTTAGTGGCCTGTGTCAGATCATGCCTCAGTATTCTGGTCTATAAAATGGAGTAAGAGTGTCAGCTCTGCATACCTCACAGGGTTATTATAAATATCCAATGAGTCAGTGCATGCAAGAGTGCTTCACATTCTAAGATGCACAGAAATCACCTGAGGGAGTCTTGTTAAAATGCAGATTCTGATTCTTTTTTTTTTTTTTCCTTTTTGTCTTTTTTCGTGTCCGGCAACGGATCGCAACCCTCAGTGCTGCGCTCACACCTCGCTCAGCCAGTGAGTGGGAACCGGTCTGTATGTGGGATCCAAACCCTCGGCGGGAGCGCTGCCGCGCTCCCAAGTGGCGCACTGTAGCAGTGTGCCACCGGGCCAGCCCGCAGATTCTGATTCTATAGGCATGGGATGGGGCCCAAGAGTCTGCATTTCTAACAAATTAACAAATTTCCAAACTCCCATGAAGGCAAGCCAGAATACACTCACAAAAGGCCAAGAACCCTCAATAATATTTAAGAATTATCTATAAAGTTACATTAATTTTTAAATTTCTTACCAGAATTTTCTCCTCAGTAAAATTAATTTTCAAATGACTTACTAGAGATGGATTCATGAATTCTTCTAAATATACATGACATAGCTTGCGATCCCAGTCATCCGTGATGTGGCCCCCATACATGATCTCACCAAAGAGATAACGGAGGTCTTCCCATGGGACCTGGGGGTGGAGATGGGTAGGTCACGCAAATGTTCACTTCTGGGTCCAAGGTATGTGCCTCAGAATGGCCATGCAGCAGCACACACCCCTTGATCACAGTGACCCCAAAGCCCTTACCAATAGTAGCATTAAAAATGGTTCAGAAATTGTGTACATTTCTGTGTAGAATTTCTTTAGAGAGTTATTTTCAGTGTATTCTGATACATTCAGTGGAAATGCTCTAACACTGAGCTTTTTATGAGATTTTAAAGGAAACTGAGTCATTCCTAGAACATGTTAGACAGGGAAAGTTTATACATTCAAAATCTCATCCAAAAATCATAAGAGGATGTTGGGTCACAGAGCCTTGGAAATATTACACGTTTTCATTATCTGATTTAAATTGGTTTTTATTATCTGATTTAGGACAAGAAAAAAAATCCACACAAATTGGATTTGGAGTGTATTTAGAATTCTGTCATTTTCCAAAAGTCCAGGCATGCAAATCCCCTTGCCACAGATGGATTTGAGGGCTTAGTTTATGGCATGACTGGCCTAATGACTGTTCTAAGGGTGGTAACTAATGACTGTACCATGTGTTATTCAAGAAATTACTGTATCTCCTCTTTATTTGGCTTAGCAGGGTTTGAAGCCTCTCTTTGCTACCCTTTAGCTTCCTCTGGGTTTGCAAAACATGCCAGTTTGCAATGAAGCCTTTCTAGACAGGAACCTTTATACCCTCGGGGCAGTATATTGCCTCCCAGCAGTTCAAGTAAAAATGTAATTATAGCCTTCATCTGTTGCATGATGTGACAGAACAAGTAAAATTGCTTCGACTATTCCAATGTACTTGCTACAAGTTTATTTGAATTTGAATAAATGAACCTCAAATATGTCTTTCTCTTAAGCTGGTTTTTATATGAATGAAAAATAAAAGAGAAGTGCCTAGGCTAACATGTGCTCTCTCCCCCTCCATGGACTGCCTTATAAGTAGCTGAAATGGGTGGGAAACAAAGACTTCTTAATTCTATTTTCCTTTCTGATTACATTTAATTAATGCCTGCTCTACATTTCAGTATTCAATATGTATCTCCCTCAAGATTTTAATCAGCTAGAGAGCTATTGTTATCAGTAATTGATTCTCTTTCCCCAAATCCTGGTCTTTGTTTTTCTCATGTACCTTCTTAAAGAGGGCATGTTCCATAACCAAACTATGTGCACATAATCATTTAATTCCCAAATCCTGATAACTTGCTTTGTGATGTGTGGCAAATAACTTGGGTCGAGACAACAGAGTGTGTGTTAAAATCCCAAGGCTGTGTTGATCCTGGAACCTGAGTGGGAGAAGCTGCAGGACACATCATGATTCAGTTGGTCAACTGTTGTTGCCAAGACTCATGAGAGAGCTGGAGACAAACACAAGTGTCAACTCTCTTACTCCCCTTCATTTCTACCCTAATTGTGTTTAGGATTCAAATGAAATAGTATAGTATTCCTGGTCTCAGCCTCATGGGATGGCTAGGAAGAACCTGAATAAAAGTACTAAATTGTCTATTTCTTTTTCTACCTAGAACTATTATAATAATTTTATGTGCAACAGTTAAAAAAAAACATGCTGAGATCACAAAAATATTATTTTTTTTTGCAGTGGTCAAAATATGCTCAAAGTGTGTGGATTTACTCTTTAATTTTATAAATTTTAAAAAAGTAATAAATATGCTATATTGATCATCACATATTAAAGTCAATTATTTGGGATACAACTGATTCAAAATTTGTTCCTTGGGAGAACACACCCATGTTATGTAGCAAGCGTCCATATTCTCTTTTTTTTTTTTTTCCTTTTTGTCTTTTTTCGTGTCCGGCAATGGATCGCAACCCTCAGTGTCGCGCCCGTACCGGACCGGGACCGGCAACGGGATTGCAACCCTTGGCGCTGCGCCTGCACCTCGCTCAGCCAGTGAGCGGGAACCGGTCTGTATGTGGGATCCAAACCCTCGGCGGGAGCGCCGCTGCGCTCCCAAGTGGCGCACTGTAGCAGTGCGCCACCGGGCTGGCCCAGCAAGCGTCCATATTCTGAGAGCACTCAAATTAACCACTGAAGCTTGAAAAAACTTTGACAACAAAAATTGTAACAACTGTTACCAAAAGAACATAAAACAACCATGTCTACTTAGAAACATGGATGGGTGATCTTAAAGGTCCTTTATAGAAAGTGTGGCATACAGCACAACACCTGGTTGGTTTTGACAAATATATCCCGATTTTAACAGATTTAACTTAATGGAAAAAATTTCCCTCATGAGGATTAAGCCAGAAAATCCTTAGGAATGAATGGTTCTTCCATTTTGAAAACCAATCATTGGGTATATAAGAGTTTACACAACTGTTCTTGATGAGGCATTCCCATTCCCACCTGTAAAACATTTTAGCTATGAAATACAATCATTCATCTAGCTTTAACTTCAAATCAAGGGGAACATTGTTGAGAAAGTCACAACAAGGTGGCATCCTTAATACATAATAATGACATATGCAGGAAATGCACCATTATTTATACATGTGACGCGCTGTAAATTGCTTCCATCATCAGAACTAATTGTAGTGATTATTAATGCAGTGTTATGAACTGTCAGAATTGCTGTATGTAATTACATTTGTGCAAATGCTTCATTACCTGCCTAATGAATCTGGCATATATGCACATGTAAACCACTGTTTTTGTTAACATAATGAAGGACTTTTTTTTTTTTTTTTGCACTAAGCTGCTGATGTAGAACTGGTTTGACCTATCTTATGAAGTTCGAGCATCCACTGCTGGAGAACCTTTGATTTGGTTTATTTTCACACTTGGCAGAAGATGCATATATAGTGCTAGCTATTTCAATAATAGCTTCAAAGAGAAATTATGGTCCATTCTGATAGTGCCCAAAGATTGACATATTCAGTACACTCCTTGGAAGAGGTTATCTGACCACTAGTACTTACATTAGGGTTTGCCTCTAAGTAGTTGTAGAGGACATTGGCACAAATGGTCAGGTCTCCAAGATTGAAAGGATAGCTTCGGCTCCAGCCCTGGGGGCCAAACCTCAGTCTCCCAGCAACACAGGCATGGAAGTAGCACAGAGAAAAGAGGATGCTTTTAAACTCCTGCTCCTTAGTGCACATTTCAAGTGTATCCTTGGACAAAAGAAAAGAAATGCTTGGTTATCCATCTGTACGGCTTCCTAGAGCAAGTCTCTGAATTTTCAATAATCTTGTAAAGGACTTCGAGGGAGATATACTACAGAGGTAACATGTAGTTTAAGCATGGCTACCTATCCTATGAGAGCATAACAGGAAACTCTGACTGGCATTTACCAGTCTGTAGATTTAAGAGAATTCCTTTTATTTTGCTTCAGCTATTCTGAATGCTTCTAAATTCACTAGAAAAGGAGACATTTCATTTTAACCATGCTCACACTGCTCGGCATTATTTTCCCCTCAAAATTTCCCTTTTTCAATCTGGATGACAAAAGGTCATAGTCTTAGTTTCACCATCGTAACAGAATGCTTGTTAACCACAGCTTTCTATTCTTTGGTTCCATGGTAATTGAGAGCAGCTGGGAACATGTGCACCCACTGAAAGGTTATCTGACCACTAGTATTTACATTAGGGTTTGCCTCTAAGTAGTTGTAGAAGACATTGGCACAGATGGTGAGTTCTCTGGGATTGAAAGGACAGCTTCAGATCTAGCCCTAGGAGCTTCCCTTGAAGCCAGATGTGCCATATGACCAAGTATTTGCCGACAGAATTTGAGCATAAGTAATGTATATAACTTCCATGTCATTTGCTTGAAAGGAAATTGCTTGCCCTGGTTGCTACTCTTATCTCTTTTCTGTGGGCTAGAAATGATGATGGTTGGACAACCCTGGAAACCTTGAGTTAGGTATGGTAGAGGCACTCATCAGCTTGGATGTGTGAATAATCTCAGGGGACAGATCTGTTTTGATCCTCTTTATTACAGGGGCTTAACTAATACAATCCCCATGACATATGATTTACTTCCAATGACCTAAAAGTAAAATTCATTGTTGGGATGATTGAATGACATACGGAGGATTGGAAAACATGTGCCCTGTAGACTATACCTGTAAGATTTTTTATGAAAATGCAGAGAGAAAATTGAATATGGTTATGGTCCCAACTGTCATAAAATTAATGGGAGGAAAACAGCTGTCCAATCTAGTGCTTTACCCATTCTCAGATCTGGCAGTTCTGTGAGGCAAACAAGGAAAAGAAGTTGAAGACTACTTACTCCCTCAGCTGGTACTGGGCAGCAGGGGAAGATGAGCCAAAATCCACACCTTCCCACCTAGTCCTTTAAAATTGTCAGATACAGCAGTTCACGTTTGAAATGGATCTGACAACTTGGGCCATATACAAAGTATAGGTAGGACTTTGGGAGCAGGAGTTCAGATCTGGTCTCCTAGGGAACTTCTGGTACTAAACCAAGACTAGATTTGCTCTCTGTGGGCCAGAACCAGAAGAGCTTTTAGTTTCTTTCTATAGTGTTTTTAGCAAAATCCAGTGCACCCTCCAAACATAGTAGTAGAATTGGCTATGCTACATACAGTGCAGACCCGACTAAGTCACTAGGCCATTTTTAGGTAATTTATGGGGTTGGAAATATACAATAGTTAAAAATAACTTTTCCACAACTATCAAATAAGAGTCAAGTTTGTGAAGGAAGAAAAGAGAAATGGTAATCGGAATATAAACAAAAATTACTTTTTTTTTTTTTTTTGTCTTTTTTTCCGTGTCCGGCAACGGATCGCAACCCTCAGTGTTGCCCCCGTACCGGACCGGGGACCGGCAACGGGATCGCAACCCTCGGTGTTGCTCCCGCGCCTCGCTCAGCCAGTGAGCGGGAGCCGGTCTGTATGTGGGATCCGAACCCTCGGACGGGAGCGCCGCCGCACTTCCCAAGCGGCGCACTATCCAGTGCGCCACCGGGCCGGCCCATTCCATGAACTTTTTGATGTGCCCTCGTACTACATAGGTTTTCAGAGTTATTCAAGAATAGTCAAATGTGTCTCCATTCTGCAAATAAAGAAAGTAAGGCTCAGAGAGATTTAAGAGTCTTGCCAAGATCTCAGAGCTTGGGTGAAGAGATGGGATTTGTAGCCATTCTGCCCAAATGTAAGGTCCATGATCTCTCCATTATACCATGGAGGTTGCCTCCTGGTTATTGTTAGAAATGAAATAAATAAGAAGGAAAAACTGAGCCTGATCCTTAGGTATCTTAAAGGCCTATAGATTACTTTTAAGCATATAAAATGTAATATATTTAAGGTTTAAAAAGGATATAAAAATATTACCTTTAAATGTAAGAAATTTCTAAGAGATCCAATTTGTGTATCAAAATTTCACTTCAGGATTATGATCTAACAAGCCACTTAACACCTTCTCGAATGATAGATAGTCCACATAAAACCTAAGGTACTACAATAACTAAGTACATTCATTCAGTTTATATTTCATATAATTGACTTGATTTTATCCTCAGTGCTAAAAAAAAAACAAAACCCATAAGTCAATGCTCATTTCATTATGCTCTGATAACAAAAATGCTATAGGAAGAAAATATGAATCAGGCTTCCCAAGAAAAAAGTGTGTCTACCTCCCATTCCACCTTTCAGGAGAGTTGTATTTTCACAAACCAAGTGATGAGCAAATTAATATCAGAAAATACCCAAACAGCATTGTGAATAGAGAACAGTTATCAGCACATGTGGTAATGCTGTGTGCACATAGCCACCAAATTTACATGCACAATTACCAATTGTTTGTTTCTGCCTGAAAGTTTTACAGAAAAATACATATTCTTATTCTAAAAATATGGCTATCTAGGTATGAAAGGAGTCAAAACAGTACTCCTTTATAACATCTTTAAGAGGCACATACGATTGACCTCTCTATATAGGCAGGTGGTATTTTAACAAGCAATGATTCATTACAGCTTGGTCACTTAATATCAGATTTACATAAATGTTCTGGAATGCTCAAGAAAACAAAGAACTCATATTAAACAAACTTTGTTCATTTTGAATACACATGCCAAAGTTTGGAGGTAAATGCTGATTTGAGGGGAAACATTAAAAATATAGATTTAATTTGATTTGAAAGTTAAAGCATGTATAACAAAAACACCCAAACAACATTTACTTGTCTTGACCTTTCCAGTACTTTTCTCAGCTGAGAGGGGTACCTGGGCAACAGAAGCCACTGGGACTCATTTACCTAACCCAAATAGGTAACAAGGTAGATAGTGTTCCTCTCTCTCTGCCCACGTCACTGGCTTTAACAAGATTGGGCCATGGTATTTCTCACCATATACAAAAATCAACTCAAAATGGACTAAAGACTTAAATGTAAAACCCCAAACTATAAAACTGCTAGAAGAAAACATAGGGGGAAAGCTTCATGACATTGGTTTGGGCAATAATTTCCTGAACATGATCTTAAGAAAACATAACAAAAGCAAAAAATAGACAAATGAATTATATCAAACTAAAAAGCTCTGCACAGCAAAGGAAACAATCAACAGAGTGAAGAGAAAACCTACAGAATGGGAGGAAATTTTTGCATACCATACGTCTTATATATCTAAAATATATAAGGAACTCAACTCAATAGCAAGAAAACAAATAATCTGATTAAAAAATGGTCAAAGGTCCTGAATAGATATTTTTCAAAAGATGACACAAATGGCCAGCAGGTATATGAAAAAATGACCAACATCACTAATCATCAGGGAAAACCAGTCAAAACCACAAAGAGATATCACCTCACTTTTGTTAGAATGGCTATTATCAAAAAGACAAAAGATAATTGTTGGCAAGAATGTGAAGAAACGGGAACCTTTGCACACTGTTGGTGGGACTGCAGATTAGTACAACCACATGGAAAACAATATGAAAGTTCCTCAAAAAATTAAAAATAGAATTACCAAATGATCCAGCAATCACACTACTGGGTATGTATATCCAAAGGAAAGGAAATCAGTATATCAAAGAGATATTTGCACTTCCATGTTTATTGTAGCATGATTCACAATAGCCAAGATTGAGAATCAAACTATGTGTCTATCAACAGATGAATGGATAAGGAAAATATGATATTTAGAAACAATGGAATATTATTCAGTCTTAAAAAAGAAGAAAATCCTGTCATTTGAGACAACGTGGATGAATCTAAGTGAAATGAGCCAGGCACAAAAACAAATACTGCATGATCTCACTCATATGTGTGTGGCAAACGTGATAACCACTACACTACAGAAACAAGCTTCTCACTCATATGTGGAATCTAAAAAAGTTGATCTCATAAAAGTGAAGAGTAGAATGGTAGTTACCAGGGGCTGAGGAGGTTAAGGGGAAAAGGGGGCTGGGAAGATATTGGTCAAAGGATACATATTTACAGTTAGATAGGAGGAATAATTTTAAGAGATCTATCACACATGGTGACTATAGTTAATGATATAATATATTATTGAAAAATGCTAAGGGACAGGTAAAAGTGTTCTCATGACAAAAAGGATAACTATGTGAGGTAATGCACTTATTAATTAGCTAGATTTAACCATTCTACAATGTATATGTACTTCAAAACATCAAGTTGTACACAATAAATACATACAATTTTATATGTCAATTAAAAAAAATTTTTTTTAGGAAAAAAAAAAAAAAGACTGGGTCATGGCAGCAACACAGAATGCCAGGACAATGCAAGAAGATCTGGGAAAGGAGGACATCTGTGACAGAGATCACTAATTGCCTGCCCTAAATGTCTTCTTGATTTTTAGCAGGGCATATGGCTGCCTAAGATAAATGTACTTTTCCCATCCTCTCTTGCTTCTAGGTAATGCAGTGTGACCAGGTTTGACCAATGAAATGAAAGAAGTATTGTGTATTAACTGGTAGGAAGCATCTTTAAAATAAACACCCTTTGTCATCTTCTTGGTTCCCTCTTTCATCTTACTGTCGGGAACATGGATATGGGGGCTGCAATTCTCACAGCCACCTGGGACCATGATGAGCCCATCCTAGAAATGGTGCAATCATGAGCTCTAAAGGGCCAGGTTCATAACAAGTTTGTGGTGGCACATATGAGCTCTGAATGGCCTTCCTCCAGAACTCTC
>NW_007727060.1:79514-80296 GCF_000696425.1 Galeopterus variegatus
TTTTTTTTTTTTAAGGATTTTTGTTTGGTTGGTTTTGGCTAAAATAAGTTTGATGAGAAGTTTATTTAGTGAAACATTTTGGTTATCTTTGCTTTTGCTATTTATGATCACATTTAGTTTTAATATTTCAGGGGATCCTTTCCACTAGAAATATTCTTCCATGAAGTTCATAAGGCTTTCCAATAAATGTAACCTTCAGTTAATATAAGTGCCTTTCCAGATAGCTGCCAAAAGAACTGATACTTTCATAAATAACCTTAAGAACTGGTGTTCTTAACTGAGGAATTCAAGGACTGGCTTTGGGGGTCTGTGAATCTCTGTCATTATAGGCAGCCTATTTTTTAATGTGTATTTCCCTGGGGAGAGTGGCCATAGTTTTATCAGATTCTCAAAGGGGTCCCTACCAAAAAAAAAAAAGCTGAAGGAAAGTTGGCCTGAAGCACATTTGTTCATAAAATGCTCACTTTTTGTGAATAAAGACAATTGTTTTAGTGAGCTAGATAAATCCTACTTAAATACATCAAACTCCTCTTTTCTACTTACTTTGGGAAAGAACTTAAAAATGCCATAAATGACTAGAAATTGTAAATTAAGGGATGATTAAAAATATGTCTGCCATAATACATAAAAAAAGGCAAATTGCAAATATTTAATAGATTCAACAAGATTTTTTGAGGGCCTACTGTTTACATAGTCTTCTGTGTATAAAAGAGTACTTCAAAAAGTTCATGGAAAGAGTCATATTATCTTTTAGTTCTATTTTTCCATGAACTTTTCGAAGT
>NW_007727060.1:80936-83526 GCF_000696425.1 Galeopterus variegatus
CCCGTACCGTACCGGACCAGGACCGGCAACGGGATCGCAACCCTCGGTGTTGCTCCCGCACCTTGCTCAGCCAGTGAGTGGCCGGTCTGTACGTGGGATCCGAACCCTCGGCGGGAATGCCGCCGCGCTTCCCAAGCGGCGCACTGCTACAGTGCGCCACCGGGCCGGCCCTGCATTTCCTCTTTAGGACACATTCTACTTTTCCTAACAAGAGTGCTATTTAGCAAGGATTTCTAAGAAATTAGACCAAGGAATAGGAACTCAGAGCAACAGCAACAAAGGAAACTGAAAAGCTTGATTATGATACAGACAGATACAAAAATTTAGGTAAGGAGAATAATGGTAATGGAGGTATCATTTATATATACATATATAAATTTATTTGCCTTATTTTAGAAGGAAATGAAAATGTAAATGTCATCATGGATATAACCTGAAAAGAGGAACTTTAAATTTATTCATATTAAAACCAGATCTCAAATATTATACTGAAACTCTTTCCATGTCATTATTGTCATTGTTGTCAACACCAACAAGAATGACATGACTTCTCCTCTTTCTGTGATAAGAGATACTAGTCTACCACATTTGTCTTCGAGAAGCAGGTTTCTCAAAAAGTTACCTAGTTTGTTCTCCCTAAACATGTGGCTATAGCTTTCTGAGTTTTAGAGTGAAATTTAAATATATTTCCTAGTCCTTAGAAGAAGGAATGACAGGGCAATTCTTTCATGAGATTAAAAGACACACAAACATACACAAATGAACACTGAGATTTCATGTTATCCTTCTGCAGAAGACGCATGAGTTGAAGCTGGTGCCCACAGTCTTGTGAGAAGACCTGACTGCTGTCAGGTCAGGCTGCTTCTGCTTTCTTACCTGGTCAAAGTTGTCGAGGGCAGCGTGCAAATTGGCCAGCATTCCTGTGGGGGGTTCATTAGTGATCTTAATGGAATTTTCCAGGAGTCCTTGAGGGATGATATGTTCGCTTGGTGTAGGTGCAGTCTCAGCACTCATGAAAACCCTGTAATCTTGGTGGCTGCCTTGGCCGAATCTTTCTAGGAGTTTCTCCAACATTCCTAGCCACTTGGCTACCAAATGGACATTCTGAAAGATATGATGGCTTATGATATCTCTGAAAATGAAATATATTACTTGAATTATAAAATTACAACATTTTCCTATATATGAATGTGTTGAAAATCCAGAGAACCATGATTAAATTTTTCCTTTATTATTGTGTCAGAAAAAGAAAAAAAAAAGCCTAAAGAGAATTAAACATTGAACACATTAAATGCTCCAGATCACCAAGGTTGTCTCTGTAAACCACAATCTCCTAATACATGAACCTCCTTCAGACACCTCTGAGATGAAGTTGCCTAATACTTTTCTTTGTTACAGTTCATGTGCAATTATTGAGACCTATCTGGGCTAGTTTAATAAAGTATAAAAATTAAACTCCAGAAATGTACCTGATTACCCACTTCATTTTTTCTGCCAGAAAGCTCCTCTACTCATATGCCTATTCATTAGCATATATATTCTAAAGGCTATAGGGGAAGAAAGGCTAGCTGAAAAAGAATACTCTTTGTTAAGATGATCTGCATATTCCTAACATGTTATTTTTCTTAAGTCCTAGAGCTGTTAGAAATCATGAAAGAAACAAATGCCACCACCATTATCATCCTTTGCTTTTCAGTTTTATGATTCACAGATTTGCTTCTCTAATACTAAACACCCACAGGAGACAGCTTGGGAGTTGGTGCTGGGAGAGAGGTATAAAGGCAGTACCTTACATGGTCTCTGGCTTTGGACAAGTTCTTGATATAGTGATCGAAAAATTGCACCCAGAGATATGTCATTATTGCCAACAAAGAAAAACATTAAAAATTATAACAGCTGTAAAAATACAGAGAAAGAAGGCAAAGAAGGGAATAGAAAAGTAGGCATTCTTCATTGAAATGTCTGTTGCAAAAAGACCTACACCAATTCAGTTGTTTGCATTATTAGACTTTTAATCCCTTGGCAAATATTGAACATTGGTAGATGTCATGGGCTGAACTGTACACCCCCAATTCATATGTTGAAGTCCTAACACCCACTTCCTCACAACATGACTGTATTTGGAGAAAGGGTCTTTAAAGAGGTGATTAAAGCTAAATGTGGTCATTAGGGAGGGCTTTAATCCTGTATGACTAGTGACCTGATAAGAATAGGAGATTGGGATACAAACACACAGAAGAAAAACCATGTGAAGACACAGGGAGAAATCGATCATCTATAAGTCAGGGAGAGGCTTCAGAAGAAACCAACCTACTGATATCTTGATCTCAGTCTTCTAGCCTCCAAAACTGTGAAAAATTAAATTTCTGTTGATTAACCCACCCAGTCTGTGTTGCTTTGGTATGGCAGCCCTAGCAAACTAATGCAGTAGGTAAAGGCTCTAAGTCCCCTCCCCAGTATGCTTGCTTCTAGGCTATGAGGATACTTCTCACAATTTGTGCTACTCATAAAAGTAAACAAAAACAATAATTGAGCTGTTTTGTAAGCTCAATTATGTCTTTTTTTTTTTTTTTTTTTTTTTTTGTTTTTT
>NW_007727060.1:84526-102012 GCF_000696425.1 Galeopterus variegatus
GCTTCCCAAGCGGCGCACTATCCAGTGCGCCACCGGGCCGGCCCTCAATTATGTCTTAATTCTCTGTTTTATGGACTGCATCAATACTTTACTTGAAACAAATGTAAAAATATTCTAAGCAGTGACTTTGGAGTTAAGGGACAGGAAAACCTCCAAGTGAGCCACCGTGGAATACAGGCACACTTTGGAACTGGCTAGATTCTTATGCTTATTTGTCCAAAGACAGCAATGCCTGTGCAACATTTTAAAGCAATCTACACATCTTAAATACCACCCATTTTGCCCATGAAAAATATTTTTTAATATCTGTTATGTTAATTCACAAACCATCTGGTGTGCCTAAGAGATATAATAGTTTTCTCTGGAGTGTGGGCTTTTGATAAAATGCTAGCTAAAACCCCTAGAGGGGCTATACCTGATCCTAATAAATGAACATTCTAGGGTTTGGGTAAGAACTAGTTAACATGTACATATTTATTAAATGCCTATGCTGACATAACTTAACATAAATTACAAACAATAAAAAAAGTTCCCATTATGTTGATCCTCTCTTTCTTCAAAGTCCTGCTTCTCTTTTAACTGCTGATCAAAGGAATACTAGAAACTTCCAAAAACTGGGAGAGCCAAAAGCCTGGAATAGTCTCTGCTCTCCAATTAGTCTATGTGTGGCTGGAGGGGTGGGGACTGGAGAGGTATAGAAAAACCAGTTACATTCTAGGTTGCTGGCCTACCATTAAGAACACAAATCAAAGGTCTCAATAGATATCCAAAAGCAGGTAGATCTTTGACAAAGTAAGGACTTTCAAGATTTTCTTTTATGGCAAAACTTTCAACTCATTTTTTGGGGCAACTGGTAGTTGAGCTTAAAAATAACAAACATCCTGAATATGTTCATTTGAAGATGACTCTACCGCTTCTAGTGTCCTCTCTGGTCAGAGCCACCGGGAGCTTGAGATCTCTTAAAGAACTCTTTACTTTGTAGGAAGACCTTCGTGTCTACCAAACTGTCTGAGCAACAACTGCTGTCTCTGAAAAACCCTCCTCTGTTACCCGTCTGATTCTGAGCCTCAGAAGGGGATGCACTACCCCAAGTCCCCTTACAAAGGTTTCTATTAGGACCTCATCTTTACTATTCCAGAAGTTTATGTTCTTGCAAACATAAGCCTGCTCGGACTCTGGGCAGCTTCTTCGTGAATCCAGTTTTATTTCAAGCAGAAATGTAATATGCATCAAACCTGGGTACTGAGCCACTACGGGAGGCCAGTGCCATGTCTCTGCATGAGGGTGGCAGTGTGGGCTAGTGAAAAGAATGTCACATGTGCTGCCAAACAGGCCCAGACTCAAGTACCCACTCTGCCACCTATCCGCTCTGCGGCCTTGAGACTCTCTAGACCACTGCAAGCTCACTTTTCTCATTTTGTATCAAGAATGGCAATACCTACCCTTGGAGCTTTGGTGTAATGAAGAGAGAACTGTCCACTAAAGGGAACCTTTGGGAGGACTCAGCTGCAAACCAAATGGGCATTCCCAGATCTGCTGAGACAGTGAGAAGGCTTTGCTGCAGGAGCCAGCATTCCTCAGGTGCCCCCTAAAGCTGGCCTGTGCTCCATGGGTTCCTGGACTCTTGCTGGAATCCCTAGCCAAGGGGGCCACCCCAGAGGACACTGGGTTGTAGAATCAGACACATACAGTGTTAGCCCTAGAAGAGACAAACCTCATCTACTCTAATCCCGGTAATACATTAATCCACAAACAAAAGGACACACTGCACAACTAGTTAGGGGCAGACTCAGAGTTGTATGAGATTATATATGTAAGAAAACGGCTCTGTCAACTTTAAGGCAATATGCAATGTCAGATACTATGCTAACAGTGCTGGCAATCTATATGAGTCTTTTTGTCATCAAGCACTACCAGAGTTCTCCAGATATCTGTAAGTCAAGAAAATGATGGGGCTCCCCTAATATTTTTAATTTTAAAGCACAGTGGCTAGACAATCCCTCAAAAGATACTAGCCATCCCTGTCAGCAGAGCCCCTTATCACCTCTGGAGGTGTCATGAATGCTGAGGGAACTGCTGGGCTCTGCAAATCACCTTGTGTTGTGTTAAAAGATCGGGCAGGCAGCTCTGTGCTGCCCATCCTCTATGTCACTGCAAGGTGTTTTCCATGAAATCTCGACACTTACTTGGAGTATGACCCAGTGCCCTTCTTTGGAAGCCTTCTCCAGTGCTATTTCTGCAACCATCTCCTGACCTTGTCCCAAAGACACATTGTGGAATTTTCCAGAATCAATTGTAAACCCAAATCTTTTGCCTGTGGGAGAATACAGCAGAGTGATAGGAAATGTCAATTAAGGAGAGGTGAGAGGAGTCTGGAACTTTGTGGTCCAATGTACATCTGTGGTCACTGCTGCCATCTCCTAGGTCACTTTTCTGAAAAATCCAAACTATACCTCTGTTGTTTCCACAAGCAGCAATTTGATCTCTCAACAGCTGCCTCACTGCAAGCATTAGAAAAGCCTGTGGAAGTCAGTTCCTCTGGTTTTATGATAATGAAGCTTTTGACATTTTGATAGATGGCAGGCATTGTTATGGAGCTTTATAAACTCTTGCAGGAGTAGCAAAGCATTTCCCTCATAAAAAGGAGCAACATGTGGTAGATATCCCATCAGTTTTTGAACCAATTGGTTCATTGGGTAAATGCACAAGCCTCTCACCTTGTGAGGCTGCATTTAAATTGAGCACAGGCAGGTCACAGCTATATTAACCTGGTATTCTCGGTGCAGGCCGTGGGGGATAGTAATCCAGAGCACAAAGCGACAGTGCCTTGCACAATCGAACAGACTTGCTCTAATGACCATTATTTAGTCATAGGGGGCACGAGATTACATGAACATGGAGAAAATTGCCCTCTGGCCCTCATATAGTCAAAAGGTGGAAACCAGTACAAAAGAAACTTGCATTATGCCAACCAGAGGAATGTTCCATTTGGACATTTCTTTATACCACAGTGTTATTAGCCTTACATTTTCCACACACCCAATCTCCAACAAATGAAAAAAGGGAAACTAAGATAACAAGCTGAAAGTCAGGTCAGGTGGACGGTGGGTGAGGGGGGGGAGGAGGGTGCACCAGCAAGCCCCCTGGCCACTTACCAAGGACCTCTAGGTCTTTCAGGGCATCTACCCCTGGAGACAGGATGAAGAATACCGGGGTGTCTGGGCTGCTTTCTTCAAATGCTTTCACCAAGTCCAATCTGGTCCTCTCTACATACTTTGCACCCAGTTTTTCCTCCACGAAATTTCTGTAAAAAAGAGTAACACAAAAAACATGATCAGTGATTTTGACCTTGAAAAGGAAACCACAGGAAAGAAGCAAACCATGTTTATTTCATGGGATGGCTTCCTGGAATGACAATGAGTCCAACTAGATTTACACAGTAGGTGTATCAATAAAATCCTTCTTCTTTGGAAGTTCTGAAAATCAGAAGGCTACATTCCATTTTTTTTGGGGGGGGAGGGGCTACTGAGACCTCCCTCTGAGTACCATCAGCTGCCTTTGTATGGCTTTGTATCCCCCAAATCCCCTGGCAGATTCCCCCATTACTTATTAACAGTTCATTAGATTTGCCACAGTGCAATTTTCCAGCCTGCTGGGCTTCTCATGAATATACAAATGCTTTTTGGGGTGTTTCTAACACAGGGAAGCTCAATTAAGCAGGGATTATTTTCCAGCAGCGTCAGATTTAGCAGAAAGTAAGTACTGCTAAGCAGAATTAACTTGTAAAGTAGAGTTCGGCAGAGGCTTCTGCAAAGGGAAAATTGGCTGAACTAGACAAAGGAAAAAACCTGAGGCACGTGAACGTTACTTGAAGAAAAAGAAGCACAATAGGGAAGGAAGTTGAGAAGTCTTTGGTTGGTGAATTCAAATTAGAATAAGATTTATGTGAATTAAGCAGCATACTACCATTTAGAAGCCAAGAGAGCAAAGAAAAAGGACACTTGAACCAAGTAGACAGGGGTTTCTGCTTTTAAATTGCATTGGTCGTAAAGTTGTAGGACTGTGAGTGTTTCCCTGAAATTCATTTTTGTTTGACATACAAAATCTTTGGAGCCAAAATGCTACCATTGAATAAAGACGATGGAAATTACACTTGGACAGTGCATGTTCCTGGCCTCTGAACTCTGCTGACACCCGTCAATTTCCTGTCTCCCCTACTGATTTCAGAATTAAGCTTTTCAGGAAGGATGTGCTGAGTCTGCCTACAGCCTAGCACACTGTTTAGTGTTTAGAAAATTTTAACAATAGCAGTGATTATAATATGAACATCTCAGCAGAATCACTTCCCACCAATATGGACAGTAAACAGGGACCTCCACCAGATACTCTTACGCCCCTAAGACTAATTTTCCTCCACGTTAACTTGCATTTCCAAAAATGCCAACTGCTTTACCTGAGAGCATATGTCATTCTGTCAGGGCGCACTGCTCTCAGAATAATCAGCTTCTGTATTAAACTTTTCTTCTTCCATTCTTGTGGTAACTTTTCCTTTTCTGGACATTCGGATTCCACCCACTTCCTCCACTGCTTGGCAGATCCTTCTACATCTCGGTCTATGCCTCGAAATTCTTCCATAAGGGCTACTGCCTGTGATAGAATAGGGAAACAGGTAGGAATGGGGTGAACAATAATTTATAGTTTGAGATAAAGACTTGTAAATGTAGCTAAACTTATGTACAGAAATTATGCTGGATAGTCTTCATTTTCCTCTCCAGATTTACTCTGCACCCTTTTCTGTCCTGCTCAGAGAATGATCTAGAAGGACTACCTGAACTAAACTCCCTGGTCCTCTGGCCTGGTTGGGTTTGGCCAACAGAAGCCCTGGCAAGAGACTGGTATACTGGAGAAGAGAGAGGCAGGGATATTTCTTCCCCAACTCTTTCCTGCTGGGATATGGTTTGCCAATGGCTATGTTCTACTGAAAGCCACAGCTCCCATAGGCTGGCTCTTTCCCATAACATCGTTTCTCAGTAGTTCCAGTAACTGCGCCTTTCCCCTTTCTCATTCCTGGTAGAACCCCTTATCCTTCTTGCGATTCTATGGAAATATATTCTTCCTTAAACTCTTTTCACCACCCCTTTGAATGTGCCATCTGTTTTCTGCTGATACCCTGGCTAATACACATTTCAACTTGAATTTATAATTCTAAAATGATAATCCAATTAAAAATACAAATTTTACACATAAAATCTACTCATGCTATAAAATAAGGAATCACATAGTTATTTTCAACATACACAAATGTTTCCTTCTTAGAAAAAGAATGGGACAAAGCTTAGCATATGTTGAACATCTGGAAGGAGCTCCAGAGCCTGAGAGAATAAACTCTTAACACTAGGATCTTCTGACAGAAAAATGAAATAAGGATTGATAATTAGGGTTGAAAAATGACTTTTACTGTTTTCTCTACAGCATTCTGTTTTGTTTAAACAGTTTATAATGAGAATAAACTACTGTATTGTTGTGTAATTCATAAAACTATTTAGAAAAGGTAGAGAAATATAATAAAAAAGAAAACAAAATAAAGAAACTAGATTTAGGTAAATTGAAAAAAAAATACGTTTATATCACTTTTATCAAAGGTCCTGATAAACTACACAAATTTATTAACAATTTTTTCATGCACACATAAAAGCTCCTTTACTTCCAAATAAGAAATTAATCAATGAAAATTAATTAAAGAATATCACATTATATAGCATATTTCTACAACTGAAATGCTCTCTAATGTATCATCTGTATTTTTCCAATTACATATCTACATTGGAGAGACCTAACATTTGAAATAAATTTTAGAAATTGAGAAACTATGTTCCTAACCTACCTTAATAGCACTCCATGACTGGGTAGTCAGGAAGTCGACGGGACTCACATATGTGTGTTCAACTGTGAATCGAAGCAGGAAATCCAATTCGAGGGGGTCTAGCTCTTTCTTTCTCAACAAAATCTTGAGAGTACACAAAATTGAAAAAAGGGTCATTTGGTTTACATCAAAATCACAGCACAGGAAGCAGTCACTATTTTAGCAGACATGATTGAACAGGCAGAATCAACCCTGCTGAGAATTCTGGCAGATAGATATCCATTCTATAGTTGAAATAAGGAATCTTAGATTATACCCATGATCTCAAAATCATGATTGGAATTCTAATAAAAATTAATGACGAAGGCTGAATTTTCCAATTCCAATACCTATCCCTATTAGCAACATATTTGAAATATGCTTTCATATTTGGTCTTTTGCTGTTAGATCAAACTTGTCTTAAAACTTATACAAAATGAGAAAGGTGACAATGGCTGAAATACTAGACAGAAGGTACAATTAGTGTTATCAGTTTTGGTATAGAAATTATGTTAAATAAATTATAAGGTACATGAAAGGTTTTTCTTCTATGTGAGATTATATTGAGAAAAAACAGAATTTTTTAATAGATATAACTAAACAAATACATCATCAGTTAGTGTTATCAGTTTTGGTATAGAAATTATGTTAAATAAATTATAAGGTACATGAAAGGTTTTTCTTCTATGTAAGATTATATTGAGAAAAAACAGAATTTTTTAATAGATATAACTAAACAAATACATCATCAGTTGGAATAAACTTTAGACGCTCTGTTTCTGTACTGTGGGCATTTCAGAGGGCACAAATGAAGTATTCCTAATTTCCACGTAGAAACTATAACACCTCACAAGGTTAAATGGGTAAAAATTTTTAGTTTTATGCTATTTTAAAATTCTAGATATTTTCAAAATGCTTTATGGGTGGTAACATACATTAAAATAATATTTTTTTCTTTGGATTTGATACTTCAGAAAATAAAATTTTATTTTATTGGATAATTAATTTTTCCCAATTTGGTTTAATTTATTTCAATAAACAAGTAATTTTCTACATAGATAGGAAACTTTGATTTATGCAGACTGCAGGATATGAGATAGATTATAATTTATTTATGGCTTCCAAGGGGAAGTTTTAAATAGATGTGTATGACATGTATTATCACCCCTGGTCCTTTCCTGTTAATGAACAATATGTACTTGTATAAAAACAAGTATTTCATTTTGTAACATCTTGCTCCTTTTTATCACATACAATGTAAAACACCTACACCCATATATTCTTATACAACTCAAAGAAATCTATGAATAGCAAAAACATTGGAAGAGAAATCGCCATTTATCATTACTAACAGCAGGTGTTTATAAAGTACTTTCTTTGGGCAAGGCACTTTGGCGGAGACAAAATAGATAAGACATAGACCTTTCCTCAAGGTTTGGATTGATGGAAAAATCCATATAGCAAACTAGCTAATCCAGGGACAACAACATGCTTAGTTCATCCAGGAATGTGACCCTCAAGGTTTTTTTTTCTTATCGTGGACACCTTTACTTAAACATCTTTCGTAGAGGTCCTATGAAAAAGAGTAAAGGGAAGGAAGCAGGTGTCACTGAAGGTGGGGGCATGAAACCTGGAGTTCTTTTTACCCAATACTATTGCCTTTTTTTCTTTCACTTTCTAATTTTATTTTTAATTGACAAATAATAATTACATGTATTTATGAGGTACAGTGTGATGCTTTGATATATGGTTATGTTGTGGAATGGTTAAATCAAGTTAATTAAAATATCCATCTCCTCACATATTATTTTTTGTGGTGAGAACATTTACAACCTACTCTTAGCAATTTTGAAATGTACATTACTATTGACTATATACAACAAAATACTGTTCGACCTTTAAAAAGATGGAAATTCTGTCATTTAAGACAACACGGATGAACCCACTCACTGTCTTTTGAGAGACTCTGAGAAATTCCTAGAATCACTCAGATCTGGACTCATAACCCTGATCTCAAAGAACCTTTCTGGCAGTACTTGGAAAGTTCTTTGTGGGACCCAAGAAGGTGAGGAAAATGTCTCATTGATGTTTTTAAGGATGACTGCTATAGTGGGAGCTTAAAGCGCATACCCTCTTGAACCAAAGCACTGTGACCTAGGAGAAGGCTGTCACATGTCCTAGCTCCCTGTGGGAAATTCACTCTCCTCATGGCAATAAGTACTTCAAAAAAAAAAAAAAAAAAAAAAAGGACTGTGCTTTTCTTCAGCAGAAGTAACATACATAATAAACAGAGGCATCTGCCTTTGGTTCTGGAGATGCTTTTCAGTGACTGATCTTACCTGAAAAGCCATCTGGGATAGGAAGATAAGCTTGTCCTTTTCAAACAGCGCCTGGGTGGTGTACAGGAAGATGGTGTGGGTGATGCTCTCCATCAGGACAGAGATGCGCCCGTGCGTGTCCTCCACCTTGTCAGCCTGCTCGATGGCTCTGTGGAACAGCATGTTGAAAGCCTAGGAAATTTAATGTGACCATTTATGTAAAGGTGACAGTTGGTGCCTGAATGTCTAGTTAGCCCCAGATACACAGGGCTACAGTTTAGCGTTTATTTTTAGGGACAGAGAACAGGCAGGATTTTTATGAAGATTATATGAGCTCTTAAAACAGTTCCTGGCGCATGGTAAGAGCTTATTAAATGTTTGGAGCCATTACTGTTGTTATTACACGATTCCACAAAATCCACCCGCATCTCCCTTGAGCAACTGAATTGTATTATCCTTCTCTCCTCTACCCATGTATTAAAAAAAAAAAAAAAAAGTTAAGCCAACTTGCATTCCTGGCATAAATTCCAATTGATCATAATATATTATGCTTTTTATATATGGTTGGATTCAACTTCACAAATGGATACAATCAAGATACCTAGAATTCACTTATTTAAAAGGACAGAGTAACTTGGAATTCCATTTCCTTGCTTAAATTAAAATTCAAAAACCACACAATGTAATTCATATTAACAGGAGAAAAGAAAAAAACCATATGATCATTTAAATTAATGTAAAGAACTTGACAAATGTCAACATAGTTTAAAAAAAGGAAAGAAATACCTCTCAACTAACTAGGAATGGATGGTAACTTCTCAACATGACAAAAAGGCATCTATAAAAATCTACAGCTAACATTATACTTAATGTTTTTTTTTTTTTTCCCACTTTTTTTTTTATTTTTATTTTTTTTATTTTGTCAATATACACTGTATATGATTATTATGGCCCGTCACCGACACCTCCCTCCCTCCTCCCTCTCTCCCCTCCCCCCCAAGAATGTCCTTTCCGTTTGCTTGTTGTAACAACTTCATGGAAGTATAGTTGTTATATCTTCTTCCCCACCCCACCCCCCTCTGCTTGTTCACTATTGGTGAAAAGAAATGCTACTGATTTTTGTGTGTTGATTTCATTATACTTAATGTTGAAAAACTGAATGTTTTCCCCTAAGATCAGCACTTCTATTTGACACTGCACTGAAAGTTATAACTTTTTTTTTTTCACAGACGACCTGACCATGTATGTAGAAAATCCTAAGAAATTTACAAAAAAGTTACTAGGTCTAAGAGTGAGTTTTTAGCAAGGGTGCAGGACACAACATCAATATGCAAAATCCCTTGTATTTCTATATATGAGGAACAAACAATCTGAAAGTAAATGTAATAACTTGGTACTATTTACAGTGGTTTCCAAAGCCATCAGACTCTAAGGGATAATTTTAATAAAATTCATGCAAGATTTGTATACTAAAAACTACAAAATATTGTTGAGAAAACTAAAGAAGGCCTAATTAAATAGAGATATATCATATTTATGGATTGGAATACTCAATATTGTTAAGTTAATTTTCTCCAAATTGATCTATAGATTCAATTCAGTCTCAATCAACAATCAATATTCCAGAAGGCTTTTCTTTTCCTTTTTTTTTTGTAGAAATTGGAAAGCTGATTTCAAAATTTGTGTGGAAAATTCTAAGGACTTAAAATAACTAAGAAACTTTGAAAAACAAAATAAAGTTGAGAGACTTACAGTACCTGAGTCAAGGCTTATTATAAATCTACACTAATCAAGACAGTGTGGTATTGGCCTAAAGAAAAACGCAAAATGCCTAGATCAATGGAACAGAATAGAGAGTCCACAAATAAACCCACAAATGCATGGTCAATTGATTTTCAGCAGTGGTGCCAAGAGAATTCGATGAGCAAAGGATACGTTTTACAACAAATGGTGTTGGAACAACTGGATATCCACGTGGAATAAAACAAACCTCAACGATTATATCACACTATATACAAAAGTAATTAAAAATGAATTGGCTTAGCTATAAAATTGCTAGAAAAAAATAAGAGAAAAACTTTGGGATTTGTGTTGGGCAAAGATTTCTTAGGACACAATAGAAAGGAAAAATTGATAAACTGAACTTTATCAAATTTAAATGTTTATGGTCTTCAAAAGACACTGTTAAAAAGATGAAAAAGCAAAGCACAAACTAGCAAAAACAATATTCCCAATACATATACCTAATGAAGAATTTGTATCAGATTATATAAAGAAGTTGTACAACTCAGTGATAAGAGTTGAACAAGCATATTACTGTGGTTTGAATATTTATCCCCTCCAAAGCTCATGTGGGATTCCCAATGTGGCAGTGTTGAAAGGTGGGGCCTTTAAGAGGTGATTGCATTGTTAGGACTATGCTCTTATGAATGCATGGATCCATTCATGGAGTAACGGGTTAATGGTTTAACAAGTTATCATGGGTATGGACTGGTGGCATTACATGGAGAGCAAGTGAGCATGTTCATAAGTGCTCTCTCCCAGCCCTCATTATGCGATACCCTGGTCACCACAGGTCTCTGTAGTGAGTTCTCACCAAGAAGAAGGCCCTCACCAGATGTGCCCCCTGGACCTTGGATATCCCAACCTCCAAAACTGTAAGAAATAAATTTCAATTTTTTATAAATTACCAAGTTTCAGGTATTCTGTTATCAGCAACTGCAAACTGACTAATACACATGTTATATAATAAGACAAATGTATTACCCATAAGTATATTAAAAAATGCTCAGCAGTCATCAGGTAATGCAAAAGAAAAACAGAATGAGCTCTTACTATGCCCAGTAAAATAGCTGAAATTTTAGAAGACTGTCAGTACCAAGTGTAGCACAGATATGGTACTGCAACTTTTTCATATTGCTGGAGGGAATGCACCATGGTAAAACCATTCTGGAAAACGGTTTGGCAATTTCCTATAAAGTTAAGTATGGAGTTACAGTATTATAATTAAAGTTGAAAAATTGAATGTTCTTTTCCAGAGGAGTTTAGCAACAATGTTCCTGAGGGAGACCACTCTGTAGTTTTCTTTTCCTGTAATTTCCTTAGTCTAGTTTTGGTTTTTGAGTACTACTGGGCTGACACTACTGATTTAGTTTTATTGTTCTCCTCATACACTGTTGCTGCTCCCAAATCCAACCACATTGTGCTTGTCTGAATTTTTGCATACTAGTTCTGTACTACTAGGAAACCTACTAGTTATGTTTGACCCTCTCATCTTCATCATTGCCTGTATCCAATCCATTTCCAAGAGCTAATGATTCCAGCTTCAAATCATATCTCAAGTCTGTTCACTTCTCGGAGTCTTTTGTCATCCCATCAGTCATCTGCCTGAAGCCTTTCAATGGCTTCTTATTGCACACAGAACATAATCCAAAATCCTTAATGTCGTCCACAAGGCTGCACGTGATCAAGTCCTTCCCACCTTTCTACATTCATCTCTGGCCACATTCCCCCTCATCCATTACCACGCAGCCACCCAGATTCATTCACTACCTGGAATCCCAAACTCTTGCATGTCTCACATATTTCCCGTTTTCTCCAAACGCTCTTTACATGGATAAATCCTTCAGGAATCACCTAAAATGTCACTTCCTCTGAGAGGCCTTCCCTGAGACCCCAGTGAAGCAGCCCCTCCATCCCTCTTATTCTCTCTTATTGTACTTACTGCTTTTATAAACACATATATATGCTTATATATGACAACACATATGATTATAAAGGCGGTGATTTATATATGTGTGCATATGTACATGATATATACAAATACAGATATATGCATATGTGCATATGTAGGATATATATAAATATAAAATATTATATCAAAACTGTATACTCAGTGACTAGCATCTGGAATGATGATTGACGTCAATAATTATTGCTTAAAAACTGATGGAAAAATGAATGAATACTGCCCAGAGGCAGAATGGTTTAAGGTAAAGAGCATGGGCTTTGGAATCAAACAGTCAGAGGTTCAAATCCTGGTTCTTACAATTACAAAATGTGACTTCTTAAAAAAATCTATTTATAATCTGAAAATGTTAGAAAAGTGAGGAAAAAGCTATATACTTTATTGGGATGTTAGAGGGGTATAAAATGATCCGGAGTATAAAATTGCCTTGAAGTAACAGTGTCTTAACAAATGGTTCTTATTCTATTTCTTCACCAAAGAAATATGGGAAATCTCTTCATAAGACACATTTTCACAAAGACAGAATAGGAGCCTGAAGGAAAATTACCTCATATTTAATATCCCTCTTAAGACTCTGTTTAGGAACAGTACACAAATGTCATATGACATCACATCTATAGCTTAATTATCTCAATCTTACTGAAAATTATGAATGAAAAAGTTCACGAGGGAATAAGGATGGATTTTTGTTTTGTTTTTGTTTTTTGAGTCTTTTTTGCTAACTACATCCTTACGATTCCTTGCTGGGTACACTGATTGCTTAAAAGTAAATTCTAAATTTCCAGAAACAAGTTAAATTCTTGAAGCTTTCAACTTTTTTTTTTAGCCTATTCAGCATTACCTTCAAAGAGAATTGATAGATGGGGTTGATTTTTCTGAGGTCATTAATAACAAAATAAAGAAGAGATGAAAATTCTAAATTTCCAGAAACAAGTTAAATTCTTGAAGCTTTCAACTTTTTTTTTTAGCCTATTCAGCATTACCTTCAGAGAGAATTGATAGATGGGGTTGATTTTTCTGAGGTCATTAATAACAAAATAAAGAAGAGATGCTCTTGCTGCCACTGGTCTGTAACATTCTCGAGCGTCATTGATTCTACTTTCATTTTCTTTGGCTTCAATCACCTATAGTGGGATCAAACAAAATAAATACTTACTCTTCATATTCTCTAGACCTACCCAAGTAACAAAAGGACATATATGAAATACAAAATTTAGTACTAAAACAAACAACATGCATAGTATCTTTGTGCTCAAGCTTTTCTAAAATTATTAAATTCATATTGTAAAATTCATTTTTTTCATAAACTGAGCTTCATAATTCTAGCTGCTTTGTAGGTTACAGATTAAAAAAACCTGGGCTGGCCCTGTGGCTCCCTCGGGAAGGTGCGGTGCTGACAGCGCTGATGCCACGGGTCCGGATCCTATATAAGGATGGCCGGTGCGCTCGCTGGCTGAGCGTGGTGCCGACAACACCAAGCCAGGGGTTGTGATCCCCTTATCGGTCGAAACAAAACAAAACAAAACAGAACAAACAAAAAAACCCTAATTGTTTTTGGTTCTACAGAATTTGTTTCTGAGTAATGTCACCTTCCTGCCTCCCTTCTCTCTTTCAGAGCTTAATAATCCAGCTGTATCACCTCCCAGGGATGGCTCTTAAAAGTCTGATGGGTCAATTCAATGCCAATAACTTTATTAGGCAACAAGGTCTACAAAAGCAGCCAAGGTCAATAATATATTCACTAATTATGCATACTAAAAAGCCTTTATATGAAGACTCTCATGACTGTCTAATTTTGATTTTGCACCAGATCATCCATATACTCATATATTTCCACTTCGTTTTACCTTTATGTATTAGCCTCTGGGTACATTCAGAGAGAGAATTTTAAAAATTCACCACCATCAACCAACACATTCACTTTTATTCGAGGCTCAAATATCTATTTCTTTTACCTAGGGCTGCTGGTCCTACACCTATACAGTATTTTCTTCAACCCTTTCTATAGGCTTGATTCATAATATTTGTGTATAAAGGAAATAAAATGTAGAGCAGAGACGGAAGTCACCAAATGGCAATATATTAAGAAGATAGGAAGAGACATTTTAAGAGACAATTAGAAGTTAACTTCAAAGCTAAGACCTAATTTACTTAATTGCCCTAATCTTTACCATTTTAGGAACCACCTAGAATTCGCTTACTTAAAAGGATGGAGTAATCTGGGATTCCACTTCCTTGCTAAAACTAAGGCAAATATATTGGGATGTGTGGTGACACAGCTTTTGCTGGGTAATTAATAGATTACATAGTAATGAGAGTATTTCAGAAAGCAAATAAGGGTCTGATTATTACTTTGAAACAATGGAATTTTAAGGGTTAATGGCTCCTTGTGACAATCCAAAGTGCACACCACACATAAGGCATATTGGGACCCACACTGGACATTAAGCAGGAAGCCTACTTAATGAAAAATTTTTTACTGGCTTTTTGAAATGTCATTTTCCCAGGGTGAATAATGCATTTAAGTACAGCAGGAGACCATCCCTTGCTCAATCTTCTGCCACTGCAGACCTGTAAACAAAACTTCAACTCTAAAGATTTCTTTAAAATGACCAACATACTGGGAAACCGGAGTGAGGCTGTCGGATGTTAATTTGCCTGAGTTGGATGCTAACCCTTTTTAGATTTTCAATGATATAAGCCAGCAGGCTCCAATTTTCTTCAAAGTTGGCCACTCAGGAAAAATAATAGCCTGACAGAGCCTAATTTGAGTGATTGGATCTTTGCGGAATTAGGAGAAACATACATTCAACCATCTCCAACTCCATTCAGAATCACTTCCAGTCCAATTTTTAAGGGCAGTTTATTAAATGACCTGAATTCCACAAGTCAGTCCACTCAGAGGAATTACTAAGTTTGGCTACACCTTCACCCAGGCATGTCATTCAAACAGAGCAGTAAAACCTGCCAGGCGTCCTCTGCCCTTTCCTACCTTGTGTTCTATCTCGGCCGCGGTAGTCTTTGTTGCCTCCAATTTCTCTACCAGTTTGGTGTCATCTAGAAAACTTCCCTCTGCCGCAGAAAGGCGCAGAAGGAGGTCGTCCTCCAGATATTTCAACTCTATCTTAAAATCATTTTGGTGCTTTGTCAAAGCCAACTAATACAAACCAAGAAATGTGCAAGAAATGGTGGTTAAATACAAGTTTTTAAAGCAGAGTTTCCTTAATCATAAATTTCATGGAATCAGCATATAATAAAACATACTTAACATTAAAATCATAATTTCTAAAAATTCTTTTAAAAAATTCAGAAGGCATGTTAAGATCTTGTTGCACTCCATGGTCCAGAATTTGAACACTTATCATAATCATTTAACATCATGGTCCTGTAAGAAGAATCTGTTTGAGAAAACATCAGAAACTTCCAGTTTCCACTCCAACATGCAAAGAGTTTGGAAGTCTCACTTGTATCGTCACAATAAGAAAAAAGCTAATAAATGATTCTTACTTCTATCACAGAACTGAGGTCATGGGGCAAACCATGACCCTGAAAACTGGAGAGACTGGCAAATACAGAGAATGACAGCTCACCAGAAAGATTTAAATGGTAATTGCTTAACTGCTGGAGGCAGAGCTTGAGAGTTAAAAATTCCTGGGGGCCCAGTTCTAGAGGGCCCTTTACACTTTTCTGAGTTTTACCTCCACGAGCCACACCAGGTTCACACAGTGATGATCAGAGAAAAATCTACCCTGCTTTGGGCAGAGGGAGGGGAAAAGTAAACATTTTGAAATAAGCCCAATGGAAAGTAACCATTTAAAATATTCCCAGAGCTTTCTCTTCTCCTTAACAAATGCCTGCCCACAAGGGAAACTACTTGACCACAGCCTAATTTGACTTAGGGGAAGGGCAATTAGACATCTCAGCCCCCTCTAGACTTCCTATCTCACATAGTAAGGGTATATTTTTTAAAAAGGCTAAGAAACTGTTCTGAAGGTCACATCCCAGTGACTCAGGCCCACTAAAACCCCCTAAGATTTAATGATAAGGTTATATTAAATTGATAAGAACAGATACTACAGTTGATCTTAGCCAAAAGGCCAAGATGCAATAATGATAAGATTATAGAATGCTTCCCTTCCACCTTACCACCACATCAACCAACCTACAACAACATCAATACCACTGAGAGTGCTGCAAGACACAGATCCTATTTAAGAAGGAGGTTTTAGGGAAACCTGAAGATAACAGAGGATACAAAAACAAGGACGCTAGACTAAATTGAAGCCTATGACACCTACAGCTACAGCAAACATTAAACACAGCCTGCTGTGGTTGGAATGCCCCCCCCCACCCCACAAGCTCATGTTAGAACTTAACACCCAATATGGTGGTGGAAGGTGGGAACTTTAAGAGCTGTTTGGATAATGAGGACTGTGCCCTTGTGAATGAATTGATGCATTCATGGAGTAATGGGTTGATGGTTTAATGGGTGTGGTTCTGATAGCTTTATAAGGAAAGCAAGTGAGAAGTTTAGCTCTCTTGCTCAGCCCATTTTTGCCATGTGACATCCTGGTCACCAAGGGACTCTCTGTAGAGTTCCTACCCAGAAGAAGGCCCTCATCAGATGTATTCCCTGGACCTTAGACTCCTCAGCCTCCCAAACTGTGAGAAATAAATTTCATTCTATTTATAAATTAGTTTGTGAATTAATTTCAGGTATTCTGTTGTAAGCAACAGAAACAAACTACTGCACAGCCTAACTTCTAGCCATATAAACATAAAAGTTCACACTAAAGCACTATTTACCTCATTTCTAATTATCTGATACATCATGTCTGCCTTTCAACAAAAAAGTACAAGGCATGCTAAAAAGCAAAAAAACAGTCTGAAGAGAAAATGCAAATATCAGAACAAGACTCAAGTATGGCAGAGATTTTGAAAGGTTCTGATAGACTGGGAATTAAAAATAACTATGCTTAATATGCTAAGGGCTTTACTGGGACATGCAATACTACATGGACAATGTAAGCAGAGAGATGGACACTAAGAAAGAATCAAAAAGAAATATTGAACACAAAAACACTGTAACAGGAATAAAGAATGCTTTTGATGGGCTCATCAGTAGGCTGGACACAGTCAAGGGTAAAATGAGCTTGAAGATATGTCAATAGAGACTTTTTAAACTGAAAAGAAAAGAGAAAAAAGAATAAAAACAAAAAAGGAAAAAAAAATCCAAGAATGGTGAGACAATTACAAGGAGAAGAGGAAAAAAAGCAGAAGAAATATTGGAAGTAATAATGGCTAAGAACTTTTCAAAATTAATGACAGACACCAAACCACAGAGCCAGGAAGCTCACAGCAGGATAAATATCCAAAAATCTATACTTAGGCACATCATATTCAAACTGCAGAAAATCAAAGACATACAATCTTGAAAGACTCCACACAAACCAAAACCTTACCCATGGAGGAACAAGGTAAGAATGACATGGAACTTCTCTTTTTTTTTTTTTTTTTT
>NW_007727060.1:102274-103255 GCF_000696425.1 Galeopterus variegatus
AAAAAAAAAAAACCCAATGAGTAATTCTGTATCCTGTAAAATTACACTTCAAAAGTGAAGTAGAAATAAAGACTTTCTTAGACAAAAACTGAGAGATTCTGTTGGTAGTAGACTTTCCTTACCAGGAATGTTAAAAGAATATGTTGAAATAAATGAAAGTAAGAAGAAAACTTATCAAAAATGTGTGAGATACTGCAAAGGCAGTGCTTAGAGGGAAATTTGTAGCACTGAGTACATATATTAAAAAAGTAGAAGGGAAGATCTAAGGTTATTTATCTAAGCCTTCATCTCAGGAAACTGAGAAAGAAGAGCAATATAAACCTAAAGCAAACATGAAAGTAAATAAAAATTACAGCAGAAATCAGTACAATTTTAAAGAGAAAACCAATACAGAAAATCAACAAAACCAAAAGCTAGTTCTTTGAAAATAATAATAAAATTTATAACCCTCTCGCTAGGCTCACCAAGGAAAAAAAAGAGAGAAAGCACTAATTGCTAATATCAGAAATAAAAGAGGATGCATCACTACTGATTCCATGAACACTGAAGGACAATAACAGAATATTGTGAACAATTCTATGCCTACAGATATGGCAGCTTAGATGAAGTGAACCAGTACTTTGGGAGACACAATCTACCAAAAACTCATACAAGGAGAAATAGATCATCTGAATCAACAGTCCTGTATCTATTAAAGAAATTGAATCAACAAAAGTAAGCAATAGGTCCAGATGTTTTTACTGAAAGAAAAGAGTTAAGGAAGAAATAATATCAATTCTCTACAATTTCTTCTGGAAAACAGAAGCAGAGGGACTACTTTCCGACTCATTCTATAAGGCCAGCCTTACCCTAATACCAAATCCAGATAAAGTCATTACAAGAAAGAAAAACTACAGACCAAAATCTCTCATGAGCATAGATGTAAAAATCCTCAACAAATATTAGCAAATCAATCCAACAACATATAAAAAGAATTATACA
>NW_007727060.1:104401-126734 GCF_000696425.1 Galeopterus variegatus
TGACTAAGAAGAGAATAAAGTAAAATATTTAAAATATTAAAGAAAAAAAACCAACCAACGAGTAATTCTGTATCCTACAAAATTACACTTCAAAAGTGAAGGAGAAAGGAAGAAACATATGTAATGTTTTCATAATCTATTTCATAACAGGCTAAAGAAGAAAAATGTAATATGAATAGATGCAGAAAAAATATTTGATCGAATTCAACACTCACTGTGATAAAAACTTTCAGCCAACTGGAAAAAGGAACTTTCTCAATCTAATAATGAACATCTAATACAGAGACTTACAGCTAATATCATAATGGTGAGAAGCTAAGATGCTTTCCCCCTAAGATTGGGAACAAGGCCACTGTCACTACTCTTATTCGACATTGTACAGGAAGTCCTAACTAAATACAATAAGGAAAGGAAATAAAAGATATACAGAATGGGAAGGAAGAAATAAAAAACTGTCTTTATTTGCAAATGACATGATAGTTTATGTAGAAAATCCCAAATACTGGCCTAAGGCCTTTTGCAACTAATAAGCAATTACTGCAAGTTTGTAGGACACGTGTTAATAGACAAAAGCCAATTGCTTTTCTATATATGCCAGCAATGAACAACAGGAACTAAAAATTTAAAACACAATACCACTTACATTAGCATGAAAAAATTGAAATACTTAGGTATAAATCCCACAAAATATGTTGAAGATCTGCATGGGAAACTCTATAAATCCCACATGAAAGAAATCAAAGATCTAAAAAATTGAAAGATATTCCATACTTATGGATAGAAAACTCAATATGGTTAAGACATCAGTTATTCTTTTCTGGGATTCACAAGAGTAATCAAAATCCCAGTATGTTATTTTGTAAGTATTGACAATCTGATTCTAAAGTTCATATTGAAAGGCATAAGATACAGAATCACCAACAGGATATGTAAGAACAAAGTCAGAGGATTGATACTACCTGACTTCAAGACTTAGTATAAAGCTACGGTAATCAAGACAGTATAGTATTGATGAAAGAACAGACAAATAGATCAATGGAACAGAATAGAGAACCCAGAAATAGATTCACAGAAGTATGGTCAACTAATCCTTGACAGGGAGCAAAAGTAATTCATTGTCCAGAATGGGCATGTCTATAGAGACAGAAAGTAGATTAGCGGTTGCCAGAGGCTGAGAGGGAGGGGACATGGGAATGACAGCTAATGGGTATAAACTTTCTTAATGAATGGCATTGAATGAATATGTTTCATTGAAGCAGAAAAGCATTTTAAGTATTCTTTTTTTAACGTTGCCAAAAAAACCACAAAAAACTGGGTTAGGGGTATATAGAAGCTCTCTACAGTATCTTTACAACTTAATAATAAATAATAAAATAAATAAATTAATTAAATATTGAACCAATTTATTTTAATAACTACTTCATATAAAAATGTCAGGGGAGAGAGGCAAAGTGTTGATAATTGTTCAAGCTGGCTAATGGTCACATGGGGGCTTATGACTATTTTATTTACTTTTGTATATTTGAAATTTTTCATTATCAAAAGTAAAAACAAATAAATTAACCAAACTGCCAATCCTTTTGCAAAAAAGAAAAAATGTGTAAGTAAGTTACCATGTAAAAACTATTTTCTTATATGGTCCTATGGTGTCTCAAATACAGACGTGGTCCCTGATCCAGCTTGGCAGTTACTGCACAAGGCAGCAAGCCCACGGTCCTTTAACCCTGACCTGGCATATCACTCACTGCTGGTCTCAAATACAGACGTGGTCCCTGATCCAGCTTGGCAGTTACTGCACAAGGCAGCAAGCCCATGGTCCTTTAACCCTGACCTGGCATATCACTCACTGCTGCCATGCAGCTGTGCTACCGAATGTGAACGCACCTGTAAGGCAGCCTCAGGGAACCGTCCTGCTCACACAGCCTTGACCTCATGGCTGTCTTTGCCCAACTTGTGGACTGTAGTGGCACAGTAGCAAATCCAAGTGAACACAGCCTCATGCAGGGTGTGAGCATGCATCAGAATCACTTGCAGGGCTTGGTAAAACATGACCCACCACCAGAATTTCTTATTCAGTGAGATCTGGGGTGTGGCCTGAAAACGTG
Source organism: Galeopterus variegatus (assembly GCF_000696425.1). Classification (NCBI taxonomy): domain Eukaryota; kingdom Metazoa; phylum Chordata; class Mammalia; order Dermoptera; family Cynocephalidae; genus Galeopterus; species Galeopterus variegatus. Next base: position 106,507 of record NW_007727060.1, read on the forward strand.
GATTTAAAGATGTTCCCAGCTGATGCTACTGTTCCAGGACCCACAATTTGAGAACCATTGATTTATACTAAGGGTGGCAAACCTTATCTGTAAAGGGCCAGATGGTAAATATTTTTGGCAGTGCAGACCATCGGGTCTCTGCCATTGCAGTATGCAAATAAATGAGCAGGACCATGTTCCAACGAAACTTACTTATGAAAAGAGGCAGCACGCCAGATTTAGACCATAAACCATGGTTTGCAGATCCCTGATTTATACTAAGACAAAGTATTCTAGCTCAGTTTTGCAAAATATGAATACTTCTTCACCCGTGGGAAGAAATCCCTTCAATTTCCAAAATGTAAGCTATAGATCTCTACTGTCTGAAATATGGATACTTATTTTAATTCTAAATATATTTCACTTACATTTTTGAGAAATACTGTTGCCAAATTTGCCCAAGTTAGCACATAAATTATCTTTAATTTCTACATCACAGAAATTCAACATTTCAGTTTTCAAACATATTGTTAGAAAGTTGGGCCCACTAATCCTTTACATATTTTAATCTCTGTGTGTAGTTATGTACTCTTTTTTCACCTTAATACTGTTTATCTTCCTTTTATCTTTTATTCTTGACTGGCACTATGGAGGAATATCCATTATATTAGTGGGGTTTTCCCCACAGAGCTAGCTGTTCATTTTGTTAATCTTCTTTAATATTTTTTCTCTTTTCTGTTATTATTTTCTGATTTTTTTCTTCATTATTGCCTTTTTTCAACATTTTACGGACTACTGTGTTGTTTTCATGTTTTTTGTGTTCAACACTGAGTTTAATTATTTTCAATATTTTTTCTTAATAATGTACTGAAAGCCATAGATTTCCCTTTAAATACTAGTCATAACTAGTTACAAACTCCTAAATATTTCCAACCTTTCTCCATTATTCCTCTTTTTCATTCTTTTGCCCTGGCTAAAATGGTCTATTATCTTTCAACCTACCNATATTTTTTCTTAATAATGTACTGAAAGCCATAGATTTCCCTTTAAATACTAGTCATAACTTGTTACAAACTCCTAAATATTTCCAACCTTTCTCCATTATTCCTCTTTTTCATTCTTTTGCCCTGGCTAAAATGGTCTATTATCATTCAACCTACCTGGGTAGGGACCTGCTTCTACACCTGTTCCAGTTTTCCATATACCAGTTTTCCATGACTGATATGCCTCTTTGCTTGTCCTGGTCCTATGCATCAAGCAAGATGTGGGTCTAGTGCATCTACCTGTGGCATAACCCTAACTACTTAGCATTTATCAAAAGTAACCTTAAATTGTAAATTTTTCACACATATCTTCATTTCACTCAATTAGATCGCAAGATCCTGGGGGCAAGAATCCTACCTTCTATACTCGTGTCTAGCACTATAATTTGTACAAAGTAAGTGCTGAGTAAGTGTTGTTGGATGATCGAGTAAGTTTTACCTTAAGTTTCTCCAAATCTGGCCTTTCTACACTGACAACCTCTGCCAGCAGCTGGGCTTCTAGGCCATCTTCTGTGACCGTGAAATTGAGGAGGGTTGTCTGAGCTTGCAATTCCGGCTTATAGTGAGGATTTGCCAGTTTTGTGTGAAGAATAAGGCGGAAGTTGTTGTTAAATTCACAGTCTTTATCTCCAATCCTGATATACCTAAAAGGGGGCACACCACAGACATTCAGGAGACTGCCACGAACCATAATTAACACTAAGGTGTCATTCCATTTCTGTATTCTGTGATGTACCTAGGCCAGAAGACCGAGTGAGTCAGGGTTTTTCAGCTACTTCCAGTTTTCCTAAAATATAGGAGGAATAGGAATGATTCCTATAAAATCATATAAACGTCTATATGATTAAGTTTCCTCATATGTAAAATGCTGATAATAATAGTACTCACCTCACAGTGTTGCTGTAACAAATACAATGAATCATGTAAAGGACTTATAACAACAAATCTTAGCTTTTATTATTATACTTTCTGTGAGTAAACTTATATTAAACATTGCTATTCTTTAAGGATAAAAGAAAATGTGTATGTATGTGTTTATGTATACCTGTGTATAACGTGTGTGTATATTAAGCACACATATATACTTATATTATTAAATAATTTATGAGGGTACTTCAAAAGTAAAATCTTTCTGTGAACTTTCTGAAGTACCCACATATTAAAATACTTATTTTTACAAAAATAAAATATTAAAAAAAATGTACATGTACACTTAACATTACTTTCCAATACTTTGTGCACTGGCTCAAAAGCAAAGTTTAAGAGGCCTCTCATGTGGAACTTACAGCTAGGACACCCTGCTAGCTCCATCCTGCAGGTGGCAGGAGGTGAGGGGGGCCTCTCAGCAACTATGCTTCTGTTTTGTATCCCATGGGGACCAAAAATGGGGACTTCGGGCCGTCCCAGTGGCACACTGCTATAGTGCGCCGCTTGGGAAGCGCGGTGGCGCTCCCACCGAGGGTTCGGATCCCACATACAGACCGGCCGCTCACTGACTGAGCGAGGGGTGGGAGCAACACCGAGGGTTGCGATCCCGTGGCCGGTCCTGGTCCGGTACGGGCGTGACGCTGAGGGTTGCGATCCGTTGCCGGTCATGAAAAAAGACAAAAAAAGGGAAAAAAAATTTTTTTTTAAAAACAAATAAAATTGAACTTGTTACCTGCTTTTTTCACTCAAAAATCAATTTCCTATTCAGGTGTTCGATTTCATATTTTAACAGGAAAACTCAAATCAGCTCTGTAGACCACACTGTTATTATTAATCAGTCCTTCAAATAAAGCTAGACTACACACACTCTCAATCTTTAATCTTTGTTTCCTTCCACAGATCTATTGGTTTAAAGATGGGAAGCAGATCTCTCCAAAGAGTGACCACTACACCATTCAAAGAGATCTTGATGGGACCTGCTCTCTCCACACCACAGCCTCCACCCTTGACGATGATGGGAATTACACAATTATGGCTGCAAACCCTCAGGTGAAGAAGGGAATTAGGTCTGGGCTCAGTTCTGTGTCTGGCACTTACAGGCATTTGGTTGGACAGAGAAACTATTTAATTGGAAGGTTATACCTCTTTGACCTATCTGAAACTATTTTTTTCAAATTCTTCATGCAACTTGTTACAGAGGATAGAAAAATTCTTTGTTTCATGAGTACTTATTTATTCCATCAGATGTTCTTCTATAAGAATAATTCTGGTGAAGGGATTGGGCTGCAGAGAAGGAAGAGCTGGAACAGGAACCTAAATGCTTGTGTTGAAGTCACTGTGCCCTCCTGGTAAACCAAGCAGCAGAGAAAGACATTCTAGATTTACCAAGGAAGAATAAGGAAACCAGTATTCAGAAGGAAGAGTAATGCAAAGGGAACACGTTGTGGGCTTTAGGGGCTTCCAGGTCCCATCTTCTTCAAAGCTTGGCTGCATTTCACCTCTGCTTCCATGACTCCTCTGCAGCCTGTAACACAGCCTCTGTGTTGCTTAAGCTACATGAGGTGGTTTCTGTAATAGCAAGCAAAGCTCTGAACACACGCACCTCCTCCCTAAAGGGAGGCCCTGGTGAGGTCTGACTTCCAAGGGCTTCATCACCAGGGCTCCACTGCCCTCTGGTTCTGGGTGGGTTTGGCCAGTGGAAGCACAGGCAGGAGAGGGCAGTACAGGAGGAGAGAGAGGTCAGAGCGGATCTTCCCTGCCTCAGAGCTGTGTTTCTGTTGGAGGCTGTGTCCCTCTATGACTACATTCCAGGTTTGGGATGGTCCCCTTTCCACAGATCTGGCTCATAGGACCTGGTAACTAACACCTTCCGGCCTAGAGGTGGGAATGGCTTTCTGTGGCTGCCTCGACACCTCTTCTGGGTTCCCTTAACCCTCCCCTCTGAAAATTCTCTCTGTAAATAGTCACTATGTTAATTCTATTAAAAAATCCCAGGCTATCTTGTGGTCTCTTTCCTGCTAGGAACCTACTATGAGAACCTCCTAAAGGGGGAGATTTTAAATTCATGCAACAGACAGAGAAACCATGAATACTGGAACGTCTCAAACTTGTCTCTCAAAGCAGCCTCAACTGCACAGAAGTGAAAATTCACATAAGAGGCCTGGAGCTTGGCTGAAGCAAAGAGTATCTTCTCAGTCTCCTATTTTATCTTAAATACTCATGAAAATTCTGGATTCTTTCTTATTAAACATATAAAATATTTTAATTGTATAGATATCATTATGATGATAGAATATTTTCCAAAGCCCATATTATTTTTAATTTAAATATAATATTTTAAATAACCATGAGGAAAAAAATATTTATTCCCTTTCTCACTGACTTACAGGTGAGATGCTATTTCACTGAATTTATTAATGTTGGAAAACTGGCTAAAGTCAAAAGAAGACATTGTATAACAGACGTAGCATTTAGGCAGTGTTCCTTTTTCTCAAAATGTCACAATATTTGCAATAATTTGTTTTTAACTTGAGGAGAGATATCCAGAGTGCTGTAGTGTAGCAATGTTTTAGGCTGTTGGTGGATGTTTTATAGTTGTGTCTTGCTCAGAGATGTAGTCCCTCATGTATACGGTAAGGAAAGTGCCTCTGAGCCACTGGCCACTCTATTTGACTTGAGAAATTTTTATGACACTACTTGTTTTAATGTGTAAAGATTATAAAAAACTATTATTTTCTTAAATCACTAAAGTTTTAATCACTCTTTAATTCCTGAAATTAAGAATCCCAAAGGACTGATGAGACATACTATCTATCACCTTCATCCAACTCTCAAATTGTGTTTCCATGGCAGAGTGATCTCACATTTGCAACAAAACCTTTCACAGTTGCTGCTTAAGTTTCTACGCTTGAAAAAGATCTGCCCAACAAGCCACTTTTGGAGATATTCCTTATTAAGTCAAATGGTGAATTCATTCACCTTATCCAGTTTCAGTTTGTATTTACTCTGTCAGGATGTCCTATTGTTTAATTCTTTTCCAGGAGGAAAATGAGCAATTTAGCTAGCATACCTCTTCTTTTTTTTTTTTTTTTTTTTTTTTTTTTTTTTTTTTTTTTTTTTTTTTTTTTTTTAAAATTTGTCTTTTTCCGTGTCCGGCAATGGGATTGCAACCCTCGGTGTTGCCCCTCACTGGAACCGGTCTGTATGTGGGATCCGAATCCTCGGGCGGGAGTGTCACCGCGCTTCCCAAGCGGCGCACTTATCCAGTGCGCCACCGGGCCAGCCCCCATAGCATACCTCTTCTGACTAAGCCAGTATATGCCTCTGTAATACACACTTCCCTTTTTCAAAAAAGGGCAGTTTTTAAAAGATGAGTATTGACATCACTGTTAAAAATAAACACTGACAACATTAATCGGTGAATGAACCACAGGTCAAGTGTCCTGAGTGAACCAGGCAGTGTCCACTAGTGTATCTGACAAGCGTGGTGGCTCTGAGCTCGTTTTTCAGATCATGGATCTGATACCATCTATTCACATATTTGCACATATTTTCCAGTTAATACCATGCTCATTAAAATAACCATAAATCATACTGATAATTTCTTCAGTTAGTTGTGCTATTATGAAGCACATTACAATCAAACATTTATTCACTCAACAAACTGTTATTGAAGACCTATGAGATGCCAAGCTATCAGATTGTCTTCTAGGCATATATAACCACTAGAAAGACAAGCATGTTCCCTGGTCTCACAAACATTATTACTTACTCCCTAATAATAGACAATTATGAGGGACAATTTTATATACTGATTCATTCTCATAAGTCATTAAGTTTCTACGATGTGACAAAGATGTATCCAATTCAAAGACAGATAAAAGATCTAAATAGACTTTTCTTCAAAGAAGATATACAAATGGCCAATAAGCATATGAAAAGACATTCAGCATCATAGTCATCAGGTCAAACATCATTACATCATTAGTCATGCAAATGCAAATCAAAACCACTTCACACCCACTAGGATGGCTATAATGAAAAACAGAGACAATAACAAGTGCTGGGGAGGATACAGAGAAACTGGAATTCTCATACACTGCTGGTGGGAATGTAAAATGGTGCAACCACTTTGGAAGACAATTTGGCAGTTCCACAAAATGTTAAACATGGAGTTACCATTTGAGCCAGCAATTCCACTCCTAGGTACATACCCAAAAGAACTGAAAACATATGTCCACACAGAATCTGTACACAAGTATTCATAGCAGCATTACTCATAATAGACAAAAGGCAGACACAACCCAAACATGAAGGGATAAACAAAATGTGATATATCCAAAGAATGGATTACTAGAATTATTTGGCCATAGAAATGAATGAAATACTGATACATGCTACGACACTGATGAACTTTAAAAACATTATGCAAAGAAAGAGAAGTCAGTCACAAAAGACAACATATTGTATGATTCCATTTATATGAAATTTCCAGAACAGGCAAATCAATAAAGACAAAACGGAGATTGGTAGTTCCTTAGGAGTTTCAATTCTAAAATGGACTATGGTGATGGCTGCCCAACTCAATATACTAAGAACCATTGCATTATACATATTAACTGTGGGAACTGTATGGTATGTGAATTATATATCTCAATAAATATGTTACCAAAAAAAGAACAACGATCTACTGAGAGGTGAAATGACTAACATTTGGGCTTTTATCAATCTGTAAGGTAAGTAACCATGCTAACTGTAGTTTCCCAGAGGTTCATGCTGGTTTTCTGAGCATGATGAGGTGTGTCACAAGATGATCTTATTTGATAAGGACACCGTCCATAGTTAACCTGCCTCTTTTGACTGACAACATATTCAACCATATCTACAGGGGAAAGCATCGTCAAAATTTCTCCTGTTACTTGAGTTTCCCTTTCCAAGGATATACAAAATTGATCTTGCAAGTAGTTTTGAGAAAATCTTTGCTAGTGCTGTTCACTGTATTACTCTTAGCCTAACTTCAAGATTTGTGTGATTGGCTTTTAAATGAAATTTCAAGAGTGAGGGTTTCATGTAATTACTGCCTGGGATTCTCATACATAAGAGATACCAAAATTTATTCTCATTTGCATTTCCACAATAAAAGCAATACTTTAAATAAACCTCTGTGTACAATCTGTGACTTTCTGATTGCTGCTCCATCTTGGACTGAATTCATTCCTCCCATGTGGAAAGTCTCTTTAAAAATTTAAATGAAGAACACTGAGTCAACCAAGTCTAGAATTTTCATTATTTTTATCTTATAGGATAGCTCACAGTGGCTGGATTAAGAACTGCAGTAAGAAGTCAAATTAATTTTGACATTTGTGTGGGGTGTGTGTTCTCACATGTGCATGAGAATCAAAACAGTCCTCTAGGAAGACAACTTATTTTGAAACTTATAGGTGTTCAAGCTTCAGTGAGAAATCCCTGTAGAGCAAGGGTTGACAAACTTTTTCTGTAAAAGGGCCAGAGAGCAAATATTTTAGGCTGTGTGGGTCACATACATCCCCGCCCTATATTCTTGTGGTTTACAACCCTTTGAAAACCATTCTTACTTAGCTCATGGGTTACACCAAGACAGGCCATTTACCTATCACTGCTCTAGAGGATCACATCAGTTAGTGGGATTACTGTAATCTCTTCTCAAAGCAATAATAGCTCGTTTTTCCAGTCAGCCACTACATTAACCACGCTCCCCTTGCTAAGGCTTTCAAGGAAAAAAAAAAAAAAAGAACGAGACTGGCCAACACAACATGAATCACAGAAGAATCCTGACAATTTTGCTTCTGAGTGGAGGTGACAGAAGCTCTTAACTGGTTAAGTATCGGTTTAACCAAATCTGAGTTAAGCAATGCTTTGTAAGATTCCTTATGGATGACTCTGTGGCTCTCTACTTCCCTTGCACACCTACATAAACCCTGAGACATGCACATACCCCAGTTTGAGAACCAGAAATATATCTGCTTGAGGCTCAGGCCTGATTTTCCCTGTGAAGAGACAGAGTTAATTGAGGGGGTGGGAGACTGCTAAGCTGATAGAAAAGGGAATGATGTCTGCCTATAAAATTGGGTTTTACGTCTTGCTCTGAAACATTATTTGATAGGTTTAGATTTCTCAGGGATAGTAAATTATCCTCAATTGGGGTTTTATGATCTATGAAAGGCAAAAATTACATGATGACTCAGTGGGTTTTATCATTGCTGTAGGTTAATTTTTGGTTAATCTCCTGTGTGGGAAAATTAAACAGACTGCTAATGCTCTCTCATGAGTTGAGGGATCCAAAAAACAATGGAGTAAACCAGAGGGGTGGGAAAAGTAAATGGCATCTCTTGGTTGTCTCTGTGAAAGACATGAATCCAGAGGTTAGGACTTCTAGAACACTGGAAATAGTTATGAGCTCTTGAATGTGAACTCCAATGAGGAGCCTTGGAAGTGTGGCTATTCCTTAAAACAGAGGCTCTTGATTCATTTTTTCATTTTCCAGCCCTATTTCACCTTGAACATGGCACCTGGGCCCCTATCACTGCATCACAGTCACAATCAAGTGTGCAGAATTCCCGAATCTGGGGTGCAGTCGCTCCCAGTGGGTTTGATACATCCCTCCAAAGGAGCAAGTTCCTCCTCCCCTCACTGGTGAGACTTGCTGGTTTGGAGGTCAGAGACTGATTGGGCAATATCAGAACTGAAATAAAATTATTTTTCCCAGTACAAATACCATGGTTTAATTGGCTAGGACATGGATGAGTCAAAAACATATTGTTTCACTATGAGTTGTAATTTTAGAGCAACAAGGGCCCCTAGAGATCATTCGGCTAGTTCCTTTTTTATGGACCCAAAGAATTTATGATTTGGCCAAGGTCACCCAGCTTCGTGGCAGAGCTGGGACTAGAACCTGGGTCTCTAGACTCCTAGTATAAAGTTTATTTCACTGCATCATACTGCAGGTTAATTTGCTCTGACAGTTGCAGGCTGTAATGTCAGCTTCTGTCAAGAGGGGACAGAATATGATTGACTCAGTACCAATCTACAGCCACTAGAGAAAAAAATACAGAGACACAGCTCAGAGCACATGCCCTGCTGATTTTCGGTTAGAAATTCTGTCCTTGTCCATGAAGGACAATAGCACTGCTTATCAAGGTGGTCAATTATAATCTAAGATCTATAATTTCTAGTCGATATATTCACAAAATTACTTAATTCATAAAAATTTTACAGTTAATTGCTCAATTTATGTAAAAGTTTTCTGTCTTCTGGCTTTCAGGAAAAGAACACATATTTTAAGTGTACCAAAATGTCCACTAAAAATAATTATAATTATAAATTATTTTATAATGACAAACATCTACAAATATAAATTAACTATAGATTCATCTTTCATATGTTAGATTGGCATAAAAAGCAGGTACACTGAGAATATCAAAATCTTTTCAAAGTTTATTCAAAACCTAGTCAAAAAGTGTCTTGGCATGAAAAGATGTCTAATATCTTCAAGTATTGAAAGGTCATTATTGTTGTGGAGGATAGGTACCCAAATGATATTAAAAACACTTGAAAATGATTTCTTGGCTAATTTTCACAGCACTTCTGTGACAGACCTAAAACTTCTTATCCCAGTAATCAATGATTCCTGAAAACTAGAATCTCTATGAGCTGGGAGAAAGTCATACAGATCAATATAACCAAAACAAGAATTTGAATTTGGAGATTATAACCTGGAATTATTTCTAAAATGTATGCCTGGAAACTAAGGAAGTGTCTTTTACTTTTATTGGAACTGTTCTCAAGATTTAATGTAGTTGCTGTTGAAAATGCCATCAGTCTGGGATCATAAAAACCTAAATAAATCTCTCTAGTGATCAGATATTGTGAGTAGCTGGACAAACACCACCACTGCTACTTTTTACTGCTATCGAGAAGCAAACATGGAAAGCAATATATTTCATAGAATAAAAACTTACTACTGTGGCACATCTGTCTTTACTAGGAATGGCTACGACGATAGGGCTCTTTCAAAAAGATTTGCAAAACTTGCTGTTTGGAGAGAAATTTCCAAAGATATTATATTATTACATTTAACTTCTCGTTCTAAAATGGACAATTTAGATAGCTAACAGGTTCTCTGAATACGAGGAATTCCATTCTTGAGGTCTTGTCAAAGCCATTTTGTCAAGGTAAAGAGGGAATAGGTAGGTTTTAAGATAAGTAAATAATATAATCCCACTGGTTGGGGGAAAAAACACACTCAGGAGAAGAAATAAACTTCAATGGACATCTAAAAGCCTTACTGCATGTCCTGCTGTTTAAAATTAAAAGCTTCGAGATTAGACTTGTGAGCTCCAACAGCTACAGTGGAGAATGCAGCCGAAAAGATCAGGTGTAGCAAATGGCAAGAGGCGAGCTGTTACTTAGCAACCTCAGCAGGAAGGGCTGTGCAAGGTGGTCAAACCCATTTCCTGAAGAAAGGTTTTGGCTGAAAGCTGCACAGCTGGCAAGACGTTCAAGGAAAGAAAGAAAAGAAAGTCCTGAATGGAAATGAGTTAATTGTCTTGCTGCTTCATACAGTTAATATAAGTAACATGTCCTTCTTAGATAAAAGCAAACTTCAGTTAGAATTAAACAACAACAACAAAAAGAATGATGTTTTAGGAATTCGGGTAACATTATACAGGAAAAAAAAAAAAAAGAGAAAAAAGCTAAAACCCAAAATCATAGCAGATTACTTCCTTCTGATACACACACCCGTCAACATATGCACATCTAAATACTATAACATAGAATCAAAAATAAAAACAATTCTGGTTTCATTAATGTTTCTCTGTCTGTTTTCTTTTAATAAGATTGATTTTTTGAAGAAAAGAATTTCGAGATTCTTTATCTGAGGCCCTGTTTTGTATTTATTGTCAGATAAATTCAAACAACTATTAGCAACATGATGGTGGGTGTGAGAATGTGTGGATGCTGAATATTTCGCTATTAAAAAATAAAAAAACAAAAAAACAAAACCTTGACTAAACTTAGAAAAGCTGCTGGAAGTTTATTTGGCAATTAAACTTTATTTTGAGTTCAGGAAATTAGGAGAGACTAGAATGTTGAATTCTATTATATGAGGGCATGAATGAACTTGAAAATAAAACTATTCTTACCCACAGGGGACATACTGAGGGGACTACGTAAATCCAGAGTTTATTTAAAATGAATAAGCTTTCAGCTCAAGACAATACACCCTACCACAGTGTGGGATTTAATTTAAATCCCACCCAAGACCTCATTTGATAATATAATCAACTATAGAATCAACTACAATATAATCACATGGCATCAACTCCAAGAGCAGCGAAATAATAATATTTAATACACTGGAAACTTGCTAACTGAAAGCAATTCTTCTTATAATCTTAGCCCAACTTTAAGGAAAACTACTGATTATAAAATAAATATCTGTAAAATACTGTCTCCCTCTTTCTGTATTATTTCTATAAAAATGAAAATTTATATTATAAAGCTAATATTTCTATTAGCCAACTTTAAGTTTATTATTCTAGGGCATGCTACTTAAAGATTATTATTAAAATAATAATTATATGAAAAATAAATACAGAATCAAGTGTAAAACATCTTTTAAAAAATATTTTATATAATCAGAAACAAGCTGAAATTCATTTTGCAGTAATATTACTCCAGTTAAGGTTAAAGCCCAAAAATTATTTCAATAATAGTTGGAGGGATTTTTAAAGATTAAAGAGATAAGATTTTATGTAGATGCTTCACAGATCAGCAACTTCTCTAATATGTAAGACAGTAAATTTGCTTTGGAAAAATTACATGTTGATAAATCTTCCCAGATATGTTTTCTGTCGATTGGTATGATGAGATATATTTTATTTAAAATTAGAATTGTCTGGAGTTTGGTGGATTTAATTATTTGTAATTACCCAGCTGTTGTTAGCCTGTGGCCATTTTATGACAGTGGTATCTACTGTATGGGTCAGGTTCAACTGTATATCTTCTCAAACACAGATTTAATGTGCTATTGATGAAACCATTACTCGAACCAAATTAAAGTCTGGGCTGATGTATTGGTCCACAGGGAGCTGTCAGACATGAAAGGAGTAATTAGTATTCATTACTTCATACTCCACAACATTCCAATTATTAATGAACTTCAACTTTTGGACTATGCTATATCTATCACAAGCATTTCTCAGACATTCATGATTAGGAAGAATAAACTAATGCTGGTGTTTTTTTTTTTTTTTTTTAAAAAAAGGCCTTCAAAACAAACAGAACTAAAATAAACAAAAACACTGTTAATAGTTGAAAACTCCCCAAGGGACCTGACTTTCTCCCAGGAGAGTGATGGTGTTATCCCACTCGCATTTGAGGATGTGATAGAGGAAAGACACTCCGGGTAAATGTACCAGCTCTGCAATCCCTGTGGTTTGCATTCCCATCTCTTTCTTGTTTTCAGTGCTACCTTGCCTTTACAACACAAAGAAAAACATTATTTGTAATTTCACAGGTCATCACATAGAGTAAAAATAAAAGAGGACAGAAAAATCAAGTAAAATGTTTATTGTTGGAGATCAGAACAGGAAGATCCATTAGAAAATTTACAAAAATATAGGTTATTTTTATTTATTGCATTAGAAAAAGAAAAATAATTTCTATTTCTACCAATCTATTTTTATTTTTTCATGTTCTCTTCTAGCTTGCATATGCATAAATATTTTTAAAAGCTCTTTTTTTAAGAGTTAAATGAAGGAATAAGAAAGCATTTATGTACTTTGTTATAAACACATTTCTTGTCAGGTGAAAACATACAATCACTAAATATCAAAACAGTCAAAGTACTTTTTAAGCTTTCATAAACAAAACTATTTTGAAAACTTAAGAGTGTCCTCATTTTTCTTCATTCAAAAACAGAAGTGGAAAAAAAAGTAGGAGATGAGAATAGTTCCTCATAGGAAGAGATGGCTTATTAAATACAGGAATCTTCTGGATTATAAAAATAGGAGAAGTATCAGTCCCTAACTCAGTTCTCTGAAAGACTTCATCATGCTTATATACCACTAGTGAGCATGTAAATTTGTAAACACTCTGGAAAACAATTTGGCTTTATCTTTTAAAGCCCATTGTGTATATACTCTACAACCCAACTAACTATTCTATTCCAGAGTGTAAACTCTGAAGAACTTCTTGCTATGTATACCTGTACATGTGTATATGAATCTTCAGTAATATTCATAGCAGCATGGTTCATAATAGCAAAAAAACTACAGATAACCTAGATGTCCCGAGGAACAGTCATCCCATTGAATATTAAGTCCCTTTAAACTATATACACTATGATGGCATTTTTATAAAGCCCCAAATCAAACACAGCTAAGCAATACATTGTTTAGGAATACACACATATTTGATAAAACTATTTTAAATGAAGTAATGAAGTGACAAACAAAATTCAGAATATCGATTTCCTTTGAAATAGGAAGCAGAATGGGAAAGGAGGGAAGCATTAAGGTGGCTTAAAGAATATTAGCAATAATTAGAATGATAAGTATGTCTAATTTATTATTATATTTATAACTTTTATATACCATGTATTTTATAGGTATCAGTTTTAAATAATAAAATTGAAAAGAAAAAAAAAACAAAACCCTCTACCCTTCCTAGAAGGCATCATAAATTATCAAAGAATATAACCAATTCCTTCCCTCTCCACTCCACCTTTTTGCTAACAAGCTTCATGGCTCGTTCATGGTTTGTTCACACTTCCCATGTCCAAAAGACAAGGTCTTACTACAAGAGTTTTGGTTTAGCATCTGGTTCATGCTTTCAATCACCCACATATTGTGCCTATTATTGGTTAAATATTCAAGGGAGATAATATATATTGAATACCCATATGTACTGTGTGCATTCCTTATTTGTATTTTTTTCTGTACCAAAACAATTTACTTCAAGTCACCAAACCAGAGTGTAGCAGACTAAGATTTGAACCAATTTTCATCTTACTTCTTCCACTCCAACAATAGTTTCTAACAACCGTACACTATGCATAAGCCCCACCTTACAATCCTAAGAGCCTCTCTTGAAAATGTACATGTACCTACTTCAAGACAGTGGGATGAACATTGTATTCACCTTCCTTCCCATCCTAAATCCTATGGAAATAATGTGAAGGTACACATTTAAAGAAAGAACAAATGCAAAATCGTGTTGGAAAACAAGAAAAAGTTTAATATGTGAAAGAAAAAAACTGAGGGAATAAAGGAAGCAATAAGAATCTTAACAGAAGAAAACAGCAAAAGTTAATAGACAATTCATGAAAGGGGAACTATAAGTGACTAATAAGCATATTCTTATTAATAATAAAAGAAATATAAAATAAGGCCACAATGAGATCAAGATTCTGTTCTACTGGCTCTTGCTCATGGTGCCTTCTTTCCTTGTATGTTTTTTGATTTTTGCCTATGAGCTTATGTTCTTTGGAATTATATCTTTGGTAAGCCTCTAAAGTCTGGATTTCTCACATTATTCCAGACAGGATGTTTGTCTGCTTCTGTCAAGTTCATTGGGGCATAACCAACTCAAGGTCACTTTAAAAATCAGCTATTGGTGTAAGGTTTTAAGGGCAGACAAGTAGTAAAAATTCTTCCTGTACACTCATAAGAAGGATGGTTTCTGGTGAGGAATTCTCAAGGGGTATTTTTCCATATCTTCCCAGAGCCAAGGTCAAAAAAAAAAAAAAAAAAAAAAAAAAAAAGGAAGTTTCCTTGCTGCAGCACTGGTTTTTGTTTATTAATTTTTAACAAATTTATCCTTAAACACAAGGTGTGGCCTCTAGTTTTATAGAGGAATCTCTTAGCAGACTATACATCCTAAATAGACCCTATGCTTGTCCAAACTCTGTACATCCATCAAAACAGAAACCTAAGGTCACCAGATTTTAGCAGGAATCCTCAGAAGAAAACCAGATTCAGTGTTCCTTGCCTCTCTGAGTTTCCGCTTTCTGGTTGTACTTTTTTCTTGTCAACTCAATTATACATTTCAAAAGGTGTTTTTAAAATTTTAACTAACATATTTAGTTGTTTTCTAGTGTTCATGTATCTAATCTGCCACAGGGCCAGAAATAAGTCTATGTTCCTATTATTCTGATTTTACTTTGGGTCACCATCATTTTAATTTAAAGGCATATTGTACATGATTCTTAACCCTAGAGAACTTGTAATCAATTAAGGATTTGTACCAGTGGAAAAAAATTAAGCATATTGTAAAGGAGACAAAAAAAGGCAAAATGACACAGGATAGAATGTATTACATATGTGTGGGAAGCATTAAATACGGAAAATTCAAATTTCTATTTGATTTTAACATTTAACTGCTACAGATTAAAATAGCAGTCAAGTCTTGAATAAAGTGAACCTGAGATTTTTGGAATGAAAAGGTAAGCAAATGAGCACATTAGAGAAGAGGGGATAATCTGTGTAAAGAAATAATGAAAAAGAAGGTTGGTAAAAGAAAATGCAGAAGTGGCAAACAGGTAAAGCATCTTGTAGGCTTCACAGAAGAGGTTTAATTTGATTCAGTGTAACAGCCAATAGAGAATTCTCAATGGGTTCTGTAGCTGGAGAATGACAATAGAAGCAATATTAGAAAAACATTATTTTAGCCCTTCTCTGAGTTGGAGCTGAGTTAGCAGAGAAAAGATGAAAGACATTACTTGAGTCAGCGTGAAGAAATGAAAGGCGTGGACTACAGTGGAAGGGGTAGGTATGAAACACACTGCTTCCAAAATATTGATGAACAATAAACAAGGTGTAGGAAAAAACTGAATCAAAGAGGCAGAGGAGGAAGAGTTAGATTTGCAAAACAGCATTCATAGAAGCTCTACTGAAAAAATGGTACTGCCTATTTATTTAGAAAAGTTGGCTAAGAAACTAGGTTTCCACAGGCTAAACTTCATATAGTCATAAAGCACTCAAGAAGACATTAACTAAGCTCTTCTCCATTTTTCTCATCTGTGGGAAAGGGTACCCCTCTGCTCTTCTGACCGTATGTTGTCTCCTGACGTAATAACATCCACCTTGATGGCGCAACTACTTCTCTGTATAGATGTTCCCCAATCTGCATGTTCAGCCAAGATCACCTTATTAAGCTCCATACTCTTATATTTAACTGCTTCTTTGACTTCTCTTTTGGGAATGAGCATCAAAGAAGCACCTTAATCTTTGAATAAGAGAATATCTATATTCTAATATTTAATAAGAGAAATCCTTCCCTCTTTTCCTGTACTTACCCCTATTCCTATTGAACATTTTTTCAAAAATCATATAATCATTTATTTACCAGGCAGAAGACTAGAAATCACCCTTGATTCTCCCCTTTCCCTACCAATAATATAATAATAATGTAATAATAATTAATAACCATGAATGGATGATATTAACTCCTCAGTGTCTCTGATTTGTCCTCTCCTCTCCCTCTCCACTGTCCCTGTCTTAGTTTCGGCTCATCTCACGTCTCAATTAGATTACTTCAACTGTTTGTAACTAGACAGTGCTTGTAGATCCATGCCCTTCCATCAACACTTTACACTGTAAGCAGTGTGACCTTTCAGGAATGTAAATCTGATTTATTACTCCCAGCGGCTTGAGGCTTTCACTGGATCCCCCACTGACTTATGCTCCTGCCTCTGAAGTGAAGATATGGAGACTCCAGGAAGGCATGGTCCTTTGGTCAAGAACAATTACTGTTGTTAACTAGTGTAAATGATAGGATAGGCCCATGAATGTGTTGGGGGGCAAGGGGGAGAATCATCGACCTATAGGAAAAGGCCAACCTATGGGTCAACCAAGTTAGTCCATGTTCTGGGCCCCGCTTACCTCTCTGGTGTCATCTCTCCCAGTCCATACTTCCCAACACAGACTCTCCACCCATCTGGGTTCTATCTGTAGTTCCCAAAGCTGTTGGAATGTTTCATGTGTTATACTATTTGGTATCAGGGCTCTCTGTCTAGGATTCTCTTCTCCCACTTGTCTTCCTGACAAATGACCATTCATCTCTTGAGACTTACAAAATAAATATAATCAAATGCAGTTTTTCCCAAATGCCTTTTCAAGTCTCCACTGTGAAAGTGCCACGTATACTTCCATCATCACATCAATGGCACTGGTTTACTTTTATTGTTTATAGGTCCATCTTCCCCTAAGGAAATGTAGCTTCCTTAAGGGAAGAGTAGGTACCTTATGACACTTGGAATCTGCAGCCGCAGTTCAGTAGCTGGCATACAGCTATACTCAGAGGAGGTTTATTCAATGACCGACAGGACCTATAAGGATTCCAATAGCACCCTTGGTCTCTGGTTAAAGATATTCTAAAAACATCTGCATGGAAAAGGGAAGTAGGAAAAACTGAAGATAAAGATTTGAAATTGACCCTCAAACAAGTGGTTATTCCCATACATAAGACTGTAGGAACCAGGATTATTAAGGCGATAACTGCATGAAACAAACACTATTTGTTATATTCTTATAAGTCATTTTAAAATTTCTTTACCTTTAAAAAAAAGTGCTGGAATGATACGATCAGTTCTATAAGGCCTAACAGAGAGTACATGTTCAGGAAATATTATTAATTCGGAATAAATTGTTCTGGCCTGATACTTTGCAATAAAGACTTGATGCTCCATGTAAAATTTGTTTCTAAGATCAGAGACCTCTGGAATCCTGTCTGATACTTACCTACATACTGAGAAAAAAGTTATGACTCAAATTGACTGGTCTTTGGAAATTTCAGATTATCCAAATATATATATAATAAGAATCATCAAATTTCTTACACTTAAACTGTGCTATTGAAAGTCTAAGTTAAAGCTCAGAGAATATCTATTTCACTGACAAAAATTTTAGGTCTTCATAATAGAGGCAGAACCTTAATAACGAGGACTTCACTTTAGTGACATTCAAGATTTTACACTATATTTTTAACACATCAGACACAGCTACAATTATATTTATGTTAAGAGTTGCAGTATGTCAAGTGGCTTATTAGATTGTTCTAAATGCATGTCTGAGTAAATTTTGGTTTATTAAACAATTATAAGTTGTCAGCCACTCTAAATGGATTTACTTGGTGAGTTGTATAATAAATACCATATTAATCAATTAGAGACTAAGAAGTTAGTCACACTTAAGTAGGACTATTTCCACTTGAAATTACAGAAATAATGCAGTGATGAAAAAGGAGGCAGATACCTTAGAGGCAGAGAGTGGGTGTTAAGGAAGAACAGGGTTAGGGAAGTTCTGAAATTATACCTCTGTGAAGGAAAAAAAAAGAGAGAGAAGGAAATCCAGTGGAAAAAAAAAAGTCTAATGAATGTTGGTTTCTTGAGTGAAGAGGCACAAGGAACTTTTGGAATGCCACCGTCTTCCCTGAGCCCACCCAGGCTTGATGAGAGACCTTTCACCATTTATAAAAAAGTGACATGATGACTCTTCAGAAATGGCTTCAATGCTCTTGGGAGAATGTTCTGGAAAGCATAGTGTCTCAGGGAGAATGGTAGCCATTTGGAAAGTCACATAAATCTCACTGGGGGTGGGTGGGGTGGCTGTGTGTGTGTGTTTCCCTGTCATTGGCAATTCACTGCTGGTGTGGGGGATGATTTTCAGGTATCCACTCAAAAATTCTTTTTTGAATGGTTATATATTTTTAAGCACATTTTTTAAAAACCCATGATTTTGTGAATATTATTACTAGGGAGAAGCTGATTTTAAAAAAACAGTGAGTGGATTTGATATCTATTTAAAGAAAAATATTAAGTAAATAAGGATACAAGTTATATGCAGATAGGCAACCGTACTCAAGGTGTTTTGCAAATTACTGAAGGTAGAGAAATATCAGTATAAAAAAGGCGCAACTACTCTCAGATCTGTGACAATGCATTTTTTGGTCTATAAGTCAGGAATTGGGTAAAACACATCTAAATTCACCAGTCTGAATGAATGTCTGGATCATGTTGAGGATGCTTTGGTCTGGGAGTATAACTGCCATGGAACAGAAACTCTGAAATATCACCAAGAAGATCCCAATCAATTGTGTTTGATAATGAGGCTAAGAAATAGAAGCTGATGATCAAAGTCATTTAGAATAAAATATGAGTTTAAGAACACTTACTTTCCTTTTTTAATCGTGTTCCTGCCAAGCAGTGGATCAAGGACTGGATCTATCATTTCCTCAAGGTTTTCAATTAAGATGACATCGCCAAAAGCCAAAGCAATTTCAATGACACTCAGAAACCTTAAAATTCCATCAGAATTGAGATATAAAATGTAAATAAGCACGAGGAAAATGTTCAAAATTGTTTATATGATTAAGTTACATTTAACATAGATATTTTAAATGGGACCAACTAACTTAGAGAAAACTATTTTATGAAGTAATATGTTTCTTTAACTAATTATACAGAAATTAAAGATCAGATTTTTGAGATAAATTTTATAGTCATATTTTCCAAGTGAAATTCAATAGTTTGAACTAATAAGTCCATGCGTAAATTAGATGCTTTTATCAATCGTTCTAACCTTCAATATAATCTCTTCTTCAGGTAATTGGATACTGCCCAACATAAATCCCTTTCATCAGAAATATTTTATATGAAACATGAGCAGGCACCAATCAAATAGCACCAAACTGGAATATTCTGAAGGGGGTACACAGATCTAATAAATGCTGACTTTGTAAAAATTAGACCCAGTTCATGCAGCTAGACAGAAAGCCAATGCCTTCAGATTTCACATACCCTTTCTGGCCCAAATGTGTGACTTTCAGGTCCGTTCCATACTTATTCTTGATCCACTTAATTCCCTGTTGCTGGGGATCTATCATCAGGGGCCAGCGCTCACAGTGGGTTAGGATAGCAGCGTTTTCAGTTGACATTCTGTCACTGGGCAGACCTTCGTTATTCCAGGCAGCAATTGTAGCATCATCCGTCAACATGGAAATCAAGTCCAGGCCTTCAGTTATTGGAATGGAAACCTTTAACAGAATTGAATGCAATAAACTGGGAGGGTGGCAGAGGCAGAAGACCCAGCATAACAGATGAGAAAACGAGAGACCAAAGCCAAGAGAAAATAACTCCAGGGGAGCACATGCAAATTCTCTGGGGACTCCCAGAAGCAAACACAACTGTCATTGTGAAATACAATTTGACCTGATAAACCCAGTATCTTTTTTTTTTTT
>NW_007727060.1:127144-128141 GCF_000696425.1 Galeopterus variegatus
AGCCCTACACATACTTGTACAGCTGTTCCAACAAGACAGAGAGAATTCAGAAACTAGGAAGAAAGGCAGAACACCAGAAATGTATTTGCCTGTGGAGCAATCACCCCACATAAGCCATGCAAAAATGCAGTATTGTATTCAGTCACTTCATCTTTTTCTACAGGCCAACACTACAAAGATATTAAGTTCTCTTTCTGGATGCATTAATGACATGTACTCAGTCTGCTGGAACTCCACCAGCTTGTCAGTGGTACCGAGGAACTTAGATTGTAATTCCTACTGTGAGAACAAATTGCCTACACCATGACTGTGGAAAGTAGTGTTGCAAAAAAGGAGCTGTCTCCTTTAAAAGAGAGAGAGAGATTGAAAGAAATAGAGAGAGAGAGAGAGGCGAGGAAGGAGGGGATGAGACACACATACACACAAACCCATTTTGAAGGATAAGGATCATTCTTTAGGAAAATGAACTGACATTACAAAAAAACAAAATTGTGGAGAGGAATTTGTTAAGGAATTTATTTGTTCACTCCTTCAGTCATCAATCCCCAAATATTTATTGAGCACCTCCTGCATATAAGAAACACTGTCAGGAGACACCAAAACAAGCAAGATTAACAAGGTGCTAGACCCACAGCTTGGAAGGGTGGCTAACATAGAAACATGCCTCCATAAGAGAATCCAGTAAGAGCCCTACCTGCCACAGGTAGAGGAGGCGGTAACAGAAGGAAGAGTTTGGTTTATTGGTAGCTCAGAGTGATTCAGCAAACAAAATGCTGAAAGGATTCCCACAGTAAGGCTGGGATGCCATTCAACAGCAATGTAGGAAAAGTAGTACAATATTTCTACTGTCCCTGACTACGGAGTTATCTTAACAATGAATTAAACCTTATTTCCTAGTGATATGAACAAGTCTTGGTCTGTGACTTGATACACATTTTCCTTAAAGACACAAGCGATTCGGTACCTTTTAGAATAAGCATCCTTCTCTTTTTTTTTT
>NW_007727060.1:128779-129339 GCF_000696425.1 Galeopterus variegatus
GAAAACCAGCCTCTTTTTTCCCCTAAGTTTAATCTAGGAGAAATAAAGCCCAACCCAATATAAATAAGGTAGCCCACATTACAGAATATCATAAATATTGTGACTACTTTGAGACTTAAAGTTTTAGAAAATTTTTTTATATTTCCTTTATAGTATTATGTTCAAATAAGTAGTTAAATGACTGTACATATAGAAAATTTCTTTTTCATCAAAATTATTTTTAGACAGTTACAAGAAAGGCATAATATTCACAATGAATTTTATCTTAGGTTTGGGCTGAGGAAAAGAAACCTCATTTTATTGTTTATTTTCTTTTTAATTAACTTTTCAGAATTTCTGGAAGGAGTTTGCAGTGAGGAAAATGAGTTTGAAAACCACGTGCGAAGAGGGAGCCCTTTAAGTCCAAATCTACCTCCAATGTGGACATGTTACCAGGCTCCATCTAATGCTTCATTAAGTAGTGCCAACATGTTGTGAGTCAGGATGTTACTAGGAGGTGGAGCTGGGGGCAGGGGAGGAAGGCTCCTTTCTTTGGAAAAGAAGTGTTTCCTAGAGAGAAA
>NW_007727060.1:130297-134552 GCF_000696425.1 Galeopterus variegatus
GGTTAACAGCACTAAAATCTCCATTTATTTGCTAATAACTCAATAATAACACTAATAACTCTGCAACTGCTAGGTCAGAATAACAAGCGGAGTACAAATGTTGCCTTGAACCTATGTCTGTCTGCTCAGCAGACAACAACTTTGGATGAAGACAACTTTGGATAACAATTTAATTTGGCCCCTCCATTTTGCTAATTCTGGAACTGCTTTCTAGGGCTTGTTTTTATCTCCCCCTTTGATGTCAGGCTGCTTGCCATCATTTCTTACTGCTTTCAGTGTGATCTCTTTCCTCCTTCCTCAAACCCCCTCCAACATTCTGCTTTTGGGCTGACAGACTGAATAAATGGGCTAGTTAGGAGTGTGTGTTACTTAAGAATCAAGACTTAAGAGTTATACCCCTTAAGGCCATGTCCTTTTCAGCCACACCCTGTGTTACTCTGTTTCTTCCCTGTCTCATTCCCCAAACTCATGCCCCACAGTTGCACTTTCTGACCATCATTCTCATGTGCCTTGTAGTATCCTAGTCCTGTTTGGACCAAATTCCCTGGCTCCCGCTACCTTCTTGTCTTAACCATAGCCAGGGCAGGGGCTCTCAACCCCAGGCTGCATATTAGAATCGTGTGTGAGCTTTACAAACCTGCCGACAGGTATCCTCTTCCCCAGTGATTCAGCTTCAGCTGCCATCAATGCATTTTCAAAGTTCTCTCCCACATGATTTTAACACGAGGCTGGGGTGTAAGAGCCACTGCACCAGGACCTTCCTTCACTTGAGGGCTTTCTTAAGTGGAGATGGTTCATTTTCTTCATACTCCCATTACTAAAAAAATGGGTGTGGAAAAGAGTGGCCATTCTTTTTTTCCTGGAAGTCATCCCCAATCATTGCTCCTCCATCCTTAAGTAAAAATGCCACCTTTGAGGCCCATGGAGTCCAGCTATGCAATTCTCCATGTACCTCCTCATCTTATTAATGACTTGGCTATTGGTCCTCCTCGCCTTCCCAAGTTTTGCTATCAATCCTTGACAACCTCAATGTCTGTGCAGATGATGAATCCACTCTCCAGCCTTGTCATCCTTCATGTCAAGGCTCGACATTTCCTTTCCCCTCCAGCATCCTGGGAGAGGTGAAGGAGGGAGGGAAAGAGACCAGAATCACCTGCGAAGATCCCACAACATCCCTGACTTCCTCTAGGCACTGTCGCTCCCTTCACGATGCTGCTATGTCTTTGGTGGGATATTACGTGCCTCCTTCCTTAGTGAGAAATGTTGTCCCAGACTCAGAATAATCTGAAATGATATCATCACTGAAATCTAAAATTCCAAAACCCAACTCTTTGACCACGGCTGTCTATACCCCTCTCACATCTTTAAACATAATACTCTAACACATAAGCCTTTACCCTGTCATATATTTTTTTATTGTGTTAAAATACACAACAGAAAATTTGTCATTTTAGTCATTTTTAAATGTACTGTTCAGTGACATTAAGTACATTCATATTGCTGTGCGACCATCAGCACCATCCATCTCCAGTACCTCTTCATCTTCCCAAACTGAAACTCTGCACCTTATAAACACTGACTCTCTATTCCTCCCTCCCCCCAGCTCCCGGCAACTATCAGTCTCCTTTATGTGTCTATGAATTTGACTACCATAGGTACCTCATATAAAAGAAGACACACAGTATTTGTCCTTTCAGAGCGGGCTTATTTCAGTTAGCGTGTCTCCAAGGTGCACCCACATCATAGCGTGTATCAGAATTTCCTTCATTTTCAAGGCTGAATAATATCTCATTGCGTGTATACACCACATTTAAAAAAAAATTCATTCCACTGTCCAGGGACACTTGGATTTCTTCCATCTTTTGCCTATTGTGAATAATGCTGCTATTAACACGGATATGAAAATATCTGTTTGATTGCCTACTTTTACTTCTTTGGGGTATATACCCAGAAGTTGAATTGCTGGATCGTATGTTAATTCCGTGTTTAATTTTTTGAGGAACCCTAACTTGTTTTAACTGCTAACTTCTCCCATTCCTTAATCGTTCTTTTGCCAGTCCCATGACCTTCCTGGCCTCCTCTGCCTCCTGGCTTATCTACCTGTAAACCTGGTGCCCTGGCTGGATTCAACATTCTCTGTCCTCTCTTTTTACTCCCAGACTTTGACAATTGCTGATGAAAGCTTTATTACTGTGACTATGAATTTATCTTTTCCAAACTCATTGTGGCTTGCTTAAGCTGTGTGACAACATTTAAGATCTGCTCCACTATCATCTTCAGTGGGTATTTTTGACGTCTTACCACTCTCCTAAACCTACTCTCTTAATTCCAATTTCCTTATCTTTGTCCAGCTGGCACTGCTTTTACCTACTTCCCTGAGGGAAGAGAGACCCGCAGGTGCAACTACATCAACTTTGTTCTCTCTCTCTCTAGCTGTGCCTGTGTCCGCCTTTGTCTCTTTCCCTGCTGCCTAAGTTGAAGGAGTCTTGCTTCTCCTACCCACGCGTCATTCCCTTGCCTCCGTGCTGCAGCCCTCCCCACCCAATTCCTGATGGATCCTACCTCTTCCCTCTTTTGTCATCAGCAACTCCTTTTTCAGTTCTCCTCCCAGAGCACAGAAACATGCTCTAGTCTCACCCATACTGAAAAAACAGCCCCCTCACTTGCTCTCTGTCTCTAACTAGGCACCTCTGTTCATCTCCTTCCCTTTGCAGGCAAGTTCCCAAGAGATCTGTCTGTCTTTTCTGCCTCTGCTTCCTTACTTCCCACTTACTGCGTTAACAGTGCAGTCTGGCTCTGGCTGCCCACAGCACTGTGGTTACAAAAGACCTTCACGTTTCCAAATCTGATGACACTTTTAGTTCTTGTTGCATTTGTCTCTATGTCTTTGACTCTTCTGACCATTACCATCTTTATACTCTTGTCTCTCATGACACTCCTCTTGCCTGGGTGTCTCCAATCTTTTACTGCCCCTTCTCCACCCTCCTACGCACCAGTGCTGAGTCAGCTCCCAGTACTTGCAGGTGACATCACCCACACCTATAGTTGCGACAACTGTCTCTACATTGAGGACTTTCAAACTGATTCTCCACCTAGCACCTTTCTGTCCAAGTCTCTACTGGTTAATGGCATTTGAGTGTTTCAGAGATACCTCAAACTCAATATTCCCAAAGTCAAAACACTTCATCTTCTCTCCCAAACCAATCTGAATCTAAGGAATAACATTTCATGCCCTTACTTTCTCCCCGTGACTTTCCTATTCAATCCACCACATTGTTTACCAGCCCTTCCCCTCGCCTCTGCTGGAATCTCCCCCCTGCCTGCCCTGTCCACTCTCATCACTGTGTCCAGTTCACTGTCTTCTGGATTGTTATCCTCACAGATGGCCTCAGTAACAATAGCCTCTTCTCCTCCCAGTACTGTTCCCTCTGGCCAGCATGAGCTTTCAAATGTGTAATTCTGACCATGTCACAGACCTGCTAAAATTAAAATGCTTCAGTAACTCCCCATGCTAAAGACAAAGCTCAAACTCCTTTTCTTAGTTTATAAAATGGAGGTTATATTAGGGCCCCTTACTAATTCTATAATATAGACGAACATTACAGAATTAATAAGAGGCCATATTATAATCCCCATATTAGAAGGACACACCAGTTCATCTATATTTTCTTTTAATTTAATGATCTAATACTTAAATCACCTGAAACTCTCTTATTTGCTATGAAGCTATGAAGAGACCTAACTGTATTTTTTCCCAAATAGTTAATTGGTTATTCTCTCACCATTTATTGATGAATCTATTACTTCTCCCACTAATATGCAATGTATATTTTTACATATATTTATTTATTTAAAAAATATGTACTGGTACTGTGGCAGTTCTTCAAAAGACTAATCATAGAGTTACCCTATGACCCAGCAGATTTCACCCAAGAGAAATGAAACTTATGTCCTCACAAAAATACTTGTATACAAACATTGAATGTTCGCATCAGTACTATGCATAATAACCAAAAAAGTGGTCACAACTCAAATGTCCATCCACTGATGAATGAATAAATAAAATGTGGTATATCCATAAAATGGAATATTATTCAGGCATAAAAATGAATGAACTAATGATACAGGCTACAACATGGATAAACCTCAAAAACATGCTAAGTGAAATAAATCAGTCATAAAACCCTACATACTGTATGAGTTTATTTCCATGACATGTCCACAATAGGTAAATCTACAGACACATACAACAAAT
>NW_007727060.1:135299-139523 GCF_000696425.1 Galeopterus variegatus
GTATGAGTTTATTTCCATGACATGTCCACAATAGGTAAATCTACAGACACATACAACAAATTAGTGGTTGCCTAGGCCTGGAGAGGATGGAGTGATTAGGGGATGATATCTAATGGGTATTGGGCTTATTTGGGGGGTGAGAAAAAGGTTCTAAAATTGACTGTAGTGATGGTTACACAACTCTGCAAATATACTAGAAACCATTGAATTGTATATTTTAAATGAGTGAACTATGTGTTATATAAGTTATATCTCAATAAAAAGAAGTACTGAGCATTTGCAATGTTCCTCCATTCTAGGATAGAGAAGTGAACAAAATATAAAATCCTTGCTTCCATGGATCTTACATTCTAGTTGGCTGAAGGGACAAATACTAACCATAATAAATGAAGTAATACGTTAGAAGGTGATACATGCTATGGTTAAAAACATGGAGCATGCCATGGAGGATGACACACGCTGGGGGATGGGGTTGTAAGGTGTCCTAGGGTTTGGAAGGTGTTCATTGAACAATGACTTGGTGAAGGGAGTGAGATGTGCGCATGTCCTGGAGGAAGATATTTCAATGCAGAGGAAACAGCCAGTGCAAAGGGACTGAGGTTGGAACATACCTGCTTTATTCAAGGAAGGTGGCCAGTGTGACTGGAACAGGGTAGTGAGAAAAAAGAATAGTAGGAAGTGAAATAAAGGGAAATGATGTGGCCAAATCATGTACAGTTTTGTAAGCCTTTAAAAAATTTCTGGCTTTTGCCCTCAGGGCAATGGGGGTCACCCATGGGATTTTAGAAGAAAACTGATTTAATCTGATCTGCATTTTGAAATGATCACACTGGCTGCCAAGCTGAGAGGAGACCTGGGGGATAAGCAACAAACACAGAGGCAGGGAAACCTGTGAGGAGGTTTTTGTAGTAATCCAAGAAAGGGATGATGGCTTGGCCCAGCTGGTAGCAGTGGAGGTAGTGAAAGTGGTCAGATTCTGAATATATGTTGAAGGTGCAGTACAGAAGTTCCTGGATGGACTGGACATGGATGTCAGAGCAAAGAACAGCATCAAGGTGCTGCAAGGTTTTTTGGCCTGGGCTAACAGGAGGATGGAGCTGCCATTAAGCATACCAGGAACACTTGAGTGAAAGAGGTTTTGTGGGGAAGATCAGGAGTTTGCATGTGCTGCATCTGAGACGACTTTCAGACATACAAGGGGAGATGCCAAGGTGTGAGTGAAGACAAAAGAGAAGTAGCTCAAAGGTTGAAATCCTGGGCATTTCAACATTAAGAGATTGGGGAGAAAATGAAAAATCAACGAAGTCCAAGAAGGACTGACCACTGGGGATGGAGGAAGACCAGGGAGAGTGAAGTCTTGGGAACAAGCAGAGAAGCAGTGATGGGGGGATGGAGTGATCAGTGATCGATTGCCTCAAGTGCCCCCAATAGCGAGTGCAGGGAGAATGCAAAACTACGGACTTGGCCACGTGGAGGTGAAATCCGACAAGAGGAGTTTTGGTGGAGTGCGAGGACCAAAGCCTGTCTGGAGTGAGTTGGAGAGGATGGAGAGAGAGAGTACAGGTTACTGTTCTGAAGTGTTTCACTGGAGATGAGTGCAGAGAAATGGTGCAGTAGCTGAGGTGTGGGCAGGGCCAGATGTTTGTTGGTTTTTTGTTTGTTTGTTTTTTAAATAGGAGAGCGTGTTTGAATGCTAGTGGGAATGATCTAGTAATGAACTAGACAAGAGGAAAAAGCTGTTGATGACAGAGAGGGGAGAATTGCTCTAGAACCATCCTTAAGGAAGNGGTTACTGTTCTGAAGTGTTTCACTGGAGATGAGTGCAGAGAAATGGTGCAGTAGCTGAGGGGTGGGCAGGGCCAGATGTTTGTTGGTTTTTTGTTTGTTTGTTTTTTAAATAGGAGAGCGTGTTTGAATGCTAGTGGGAATGATCTAGTAATGAACTAGACAAGAGGAAAAAGCTGTTGATGACAGAGAGGGGAGAATTGCTCTAGAACCATCCTTAAGGAAGTGAAGGGGGATAGAAACTAGCACACAACCCACGTGGTTGGCCTTACATAAAAGTGTCCATTGTCCCACTTACAGCAGCAGGAGGGAGGACAGATGTTGGTAGGTGATAGACGTGGTTTTGGGAGTTCATACATTGTCACACATTAATAATATCAAATATCTCTCTATATCATTGAATGCTTCTGAATTTTATGCTATTCTAGCTTTCTATTTCCCCTAAAGAAGTATTTTGCTGTAATTATTGTGGTTTTAGTGTGTATTTTAGTATCTTGAAGGGCAAGTATCTCTTACTGCTCTACTTCAAAATTATCTTGGCTCTTCTTAAACACATATTCTTCTAAAGGACTTTGGAATTACTGGATCAAGTAAAAATATGATCCCCTTTGGAGTTTTTTTTTACTTGAATTGAGTTAAATTTATTTACTAAATGGAAGAGAATTAATGCATTTAGAATATGGAGTTTTCATTTCTGGGACTATGTTAAGGTGAGCTGACTCTTGTTTTATTTAAGAGTTCTTTCCAAGGTTACCTTAAATAGTCAACAAGTCATCAATAAATGATATGCATGGCTTACAGTTTTTAAAAATCAGACGTCAGTCATTTGCTGACTGGCTTATTTATAAACCCTTAGAATCTCCAGGATACTCAAGACAAACCGACAGGTTGAAGACACACANACCTTAAATAGTCAACAAGTCATCAATAAATGATATGCATGGCTTACAGTTTTTAAAAATCACACGTCAGTCATTTGCTGACTGGCTTATTTATAAACCCTTAGAATCTCCAGGATACTCAAGACAAACCGACAGGTTGAAGACACACAAGAGGTAGTTAGTTACCTACAGACAAGAAGAGCTCTACAGAACATCCCATATACTGAGAAGAAGCAACAGGAGTTGCTTCTTGTGAGGGCATGACTAGGGGAAATTGATGAAAAAAGGTAATATTAATTGCAAATTCAGCTCCTCCCAGGACCTGGTACATCTTTGTAGAGCTGTGATTGTCTTTCCACTTTGCTGCAAGTGGATCTAGAAGTAATAGAAGATAAGCAGTTCAGAAATGGAAAACTGGGGCCGAGCCCGTGGCACACTCGGGAGAGTGCCATGCTGGGAGCAAAGCGACGCTCCCACCGCAGGTTCAGATCCTATGTAGGAATGGCCCGTGTACTCACTGGCTGAGTGCGATGTGGGCGACACCACACCAAGGGTTGTGATCCCCTTACCGGTCACGAAAAAGACAAAAAAAAAAAAAAAAAGGAAAACTGTGATCCTGTAAGGATGAACATTTGTTATGTTTATGCAGCACTTTCTGCCAGGTATCTTAGAGACAGAAAGCTCTCTTTTAGAGGGATGTCATTTATGTAATTTGGAATTATTTTCTTCCTTTAGTATAGTTATGCCCAGAGATGAGTAGGAGAGTAAGCTGGTCATGTTTTAGGGTCTGTTTCTCAGTTTTCATGGTGCCTATGTACTAAAGAGAAAAGCAGAGAGAGTTGTGAAAACAGACATGGGGCTCCTTGGGGTAAGTGTGGGGACACAGTAAAACATGGGCCCCCAGTTAAAATAAATATACTTTTAGCATATATCATCATAAATTATCATTTTGCTTTGGTAATATGTTTAGCAGGTTTGGATAAATCAATTTTATTTATTTTATTTTTATGACCTCTTAAAAATAAAATTTGATTTTCATGGAACCCCATGCTTGAAATTTTAAGTAAGCAGGAAAATATTAATCAATCAGTGGGGAACTTCCCAGAAGAACCTACATGTAATTAAATTGCCAGATGAGCAATTAAAGACCAATTTTAAAACTAAATTTGAAAAGGCAAATTCCAATGTAAAAAATGTAAAATGATTAGTAGCCTAAGTTTATACTGCTAATACTATTACATGCCACAAAGTGAAGAAAAATTATAACAATAAGTTCAATAGCTTTGATGCCAGAAAGTCAGTGAATTTTCCTTATAATTTTAGAGAGAATTAGAATACTTTATTAATGACTGAGAATGCAGAAAGGACTGCAAAAGAGGATAGTTGTCAATCTGAAGTAGTCACTAGGCAAACCAAGAAGACTCAAGTTTGGAGGAGATGAGACAGAAAAAAAGGTAAGAGAAGAATTAGAGAACTGACACTTTTGAAATTCACAATGCAGTAAGAATTGGACAAAATTAGCAGACTGCTTTATCCTCTTATATAAAAGCATATACTT
>NW_007727060.1:140126-140984 GCF_000696425.1 Galeopterus variegatus
TTCCTTATAATTTTAGAGAGAATTAGAATACTTTATTAATGACTGAGAATGCAGAAAGGACGGCAAAAGAGGATAGTTGTCAATCTGAAGTAGTCACTAGGGTGATCTAGGCAAACCAAGAAGACTCAAGTTTGGAGGAGATGAGACAGAAAAAAAGGTAAGAGAAGAATTAGAGAACTGACACTTTTGAAATTCACAACGCAGTAAGAATTGGACAAAATTAGCAGACTGCTTTATCCTCTTATATAAAAGCATATACTTTTACTTAAAGAAAAACCTTGAACTCTCAGAAAGTAATAGAGACAATCTCCTTTAAGACATCTTCAATATGAAAACAAGGTTTGATACTACAGAGATATTAAATAATTTAGTTACAAAAGGGTTTCTCTTTGAAAATAATCAATTATGGAATATCTTTAATAATGAGCTTTCCCTAAAACATTTTATTTAATTTGCAAAAATTCCATTGACATGTACTTAAGTCATGAAAACAATGATTGTGAAAACTGAAGCCTTATTACCAATATGGAATATTATTATACAGAGAGATTTAGGATATCTTTAAATGTACACCAGAGTGGGCTGGATACGTAAACTAAGAATCTGTTTTAATAAATTGAGATGACAGTGTTGCATAGAAAACAGAGGCCTGGAAGTCCGGAAGTCTGATTTTCTATTTTGTATGACCGGACTCCAGTCATTTATACTTCCTAAGTCTCAGTTTTCTCATTTTTACAAGGAGGATCTTAAAGTAGATGATTTCAAATCTTCCAAAGCTATGATTTCACTTTGCTTTTGGATTTGAATTTTCAAATTCAGGCTAAGCTATTTTTATACTTACATACAAAATGCTACACT
>NW_007727060.1:141372-144236 GCF_000696425.1 Galeopterus variegatus
GTTTACAAGGAGGATCTTAAAGTAGATGATTTCAAATCTTCCAAAGCTATGATTTCACTTTGCTTATGGATTTGAATTTTCAAATTCAGGCTAAGCTATTTTTATACTTACATACAAAATGCTACACTTTTAATCTGAAAGCAGTCTTAAAACCTTTAACAAATAATCCATGATATTAGTAAGAAAAAAACTTTCATGCTGTTCAATAACATAATAATCCAAATTTGATTTCAGTTATAAGCTTTGTTAAAAGTACTTTCCAACCACAACTCTGTAGTTTACAAACTTAACTTTCATCTTCCTGTTGAAACCATCATTAAAATAAGCAAAACTCTGCAACACACAAGAAACATCACCTTCACAGCAGAATTTCCAGTCAGTTATCATGACTGAGGTATGGAAGTGCCCAGCACCTGTATGATTTTCATTGCTGAAGTTTCAATATGATGCTTCCATGTGTTGACAAGGTCAGGAACTGAACTCACCTTCTGCTGAAGAAAAGGAACCCACTTGCAGTCCACCAGTTCCTGGCGATACTGTTTTGTGAAGGATCCGACATAAGACACAAACGCTGCTGTAAGGAGAACATCTCCACAAAGCGTCTTCTCTTGGGCTTCAAAGGACTTAACAGACTGACCCCAGCGGATCTTCTCTGACTGAAAGATCAAATTACCCAGATGTAATTGCAGGGTGAGCATCAACTCAACCAACACTTAGTGCAATTACCTTACAGCATAGTTTAAGTCTATGTCCTTCTGCACAGTCTCTAGAAGGAACAGAATGCAACTGGTTGGCATGACTATTACAATCTTTCAAGTATTTGAAATCCAGTATGATAAAGGAGTCTTCATCCTCTCTTCAGTGGTGTTTACTACAATGTGACATTGATTCTTTAACATCTTCTTGTTGCATGTCTTCACTCTTTAATTATGATTGAGGTCCTTCTTGAAAGGTTGACAGTCTCTCCCCTGTCCCTCGGGGGGTAGAGGACTGAGAACTGTGGCTATGCATGAGTGATATTAGGATTCTTCATGACTGCCTGGCTGTTCTCCATCCTTCCCACTTTTCACTATACTGCCCTAGGCAAACTTTTTATCTATTAATTTATTTTTAACATGCTGGCCATGAGCCGATTACAAATGAAAACAACAAACACCACTCATGTTAATTAAAACGTAAAACTTAAATAGCCGTCTAGCCTAGATTCTATTAATTAAACAGTCCTAGTAGCTACTAAATTCAGGTTATTTTTCTAATATGATCATTATACCAGTGGAGGAAGCTATGACCTAAGTAAAAAGATGGAAATCAGGACTTCATTAGCCTTGAAGACAGTACTCTCAAAGAATGGTGTTGAAATCCCTATATCTAGTTGAATGGCCATTTAAAATCTGATTTACAGGTTAAGTACGTGGCTCCCTTAATATTGGATTTGAATAAAACTGAAGTAAATATGTATGGATTGACTGAACTGCAGTTCAATAATTTACGTCGTTTCAATGCATGCTAAAAATTAATACAACATTCTAAGAACATACAAATTAATAGGATCTGAAATTAATTATCATTTATTACTATTATTTGATAGCACAACAAGGAAGAACCCTGTGGAATTTTTCTTTCCTCATGAAAGAAAAAAGTCCACAGAAAACAAAAATGATGTATGTCAGAATAGATTGGAATATTGGTTCCCTGTGAGCCATCATAACACCCATGACACTGAGGTCATGAAATGTGTGTGTGAAAATGGTTATCAAGGCTGTTTTAAGATCATTTCCTTGCTTCGCTTGATAAAGATCACCCAAGTTAGCTATATAATTAAACACTAAGGAACTTCAGCTCTCCAGCCCTCTTTATAGAATTTATTACTTTCCTTCCTTAGCCACAGAAAATATATCCATTAATTTTCAAGAAGAATCTCTCACTTGCCTGCCCTCCGTCTTTGTTGTTTTTGGTTTGTAGATGATAAACAATAAAGTGCACCCACCTCATTTTCCAAAACAGCTTTGAAATTTGAAGATTTACTAAACATAGACTTATTGGCTATTGAAATCGTCAATAATTTCACTACACCACCCATGCAACATAAATCATTACTGACACTGGCTAACAAGGGTTTAAGAGTTGGAACATGTCCTGTAATAAATTTCTAGACAGTTAAAAATCACTATAATTTTATTCTAATGCATTATAGATTGCCTGTAATGTCATCCTGGCTGGGGTGACCCATTTCTAATTTTGAACAGCTGTTCAGCTCAGGAGTTAGTTAATGATTAAATATAAATTGCCTGATTTATTAGTCTGAGTGGCTGAGCTTCCAGGTCAATGCTATATAGACAAAATCATCAGTCTTGATGCTTTTCAGAAGTTAACTGTCTCCTGTTCTAGTTAGAAAAAATTTATCCTCAAAAGAAAAGATCTGACATCTTCAATTAATCCTTTAAAAAATATTTTTTCTTCTGAGTTAACATTATACAACTTTTTTTCCCTTTCCTTGTCTACATCATCGTGAGTAAGTAAAGCCTTTGCAAATATTGCTATGTGTTAGAGACACATGGGAGAGCCTGCTTTTCCCTCCATAAAACTTTCAGACATTCTCTACTCCAGGAAAACAGTCTAATTATATGACAATTTTCTCAGGTACCTCCCAAAAGGTGAACACTTCAAACTGCTTAAATCTTACCACTTTAAATGGAAGCAGTTGTAAATATTAGTAGAGGTGAAATTTTTCAATTGACCTAAGAAAAACGAGTCTTCAAAGGGCTTCAGAATTTTTGTTTTTTTAAACACAGGAGGCTCCCCAAACATACCTGATTACTCATCCAACAAATGGCTATTGATATTTGAATATTGTGTGCCAGCGG
>NW_007727060.1:144657-146951 GCF_000696425.1 Galeopterus variegatus
TTAAATGGAAGCAGTTGTAAATATTAGTAGAGGTGAAATTTTTCAATTGACCTAAGAAAAATGAGTCTTCAAAGGGCTTCAGAATTTTTGTTTTTTTAAACACAGGAGGCTCCCCAAACATACCTGATTACTCATCCAACAAAAGGCTATTGATATTTGAATATTGTGTGCCAGCGGCTATATGTTTGGGGTCAAGTGGTGTATAAAACAGATGAAGTCCCTGTTCTTGAGGACCTTATATTCCGGTTGGGGGAAAAAAGATCCCCCACCCCCCAGATAAGTGTGTGTGAATGCATCTATGTACATGTATAACTGTGTTTCATGTGGTGATAAGAGCTATGGAAAAAGAATGCAGTGTGAGAGGAAAGAGCGATAGAGCTGAGTGTATAGTGGGGACAGGGTGAGTGCTCTTTTATGTGGGGAGGTCAGAGAAAACCATGTGACAAGGAGAACTTTTAGCTCCACCTGAAGAGGTGAGAAAGCCAGTGCTGTGACTCTCTGGGAATGGGTGAGCTCCCACGGTAGGAAAAGGCAAAGGCCACCAGCAGGAGAGTGACCAGCAGTGTGAGGAGGAGCAAGACAGCCAGTGCAGGTAGAGCAGGAGGGAAGGTGGCAGAGGAGAGGCCAGAGAGTATCCAGGAGCTGATCGCATGGGGCTTCGTAGGTCACCAAAAGCTTTTGGACTGTACTTGGAGCGAGACAGTTATTGGCGAGTTCTGAGCAGGGTGGTGACAGGAATGGACTTAAGTTTTAAAAACCTCACCCAGCTGCCATGTGGGGAGTAGATGTCAGCGGGCAGTGGTGGAGGGCAGGGAGCTTCTCCAGCAGAGAGATGCTGGTGGCCTGGGCCAGTGCAGGGAGGCAAAGGAGGAAGAAGTGCTGGGATTTGGAATGGACTCTACAGGCAGAGCCACTAGCATGTGCTGATGGTCATGTATGGGCTGGGAGAAAGAGAGCAAGAAGTCAAGGGTGATTCAAAGCTCGTGGCCAGAAAAACTGGAAGAAGAGACTTGCAGTTACTAAGATGGAATGGAGAGAGTGGATTGCGCAGAAGGAAATACAAGTTTACGTATCATGAACTATGAGTTTCAGAGGGATGGTGGGTTTAAATTAGTACTAAATTTAAATCAATTTTTAAAAAAGTCTATATTTATAAGAAATTAGGGTATCATCCAGCCCAACACACCTTTCTCCCTCCTTTCTTGCTGAGAGAACCCTGATTGTGAATGGGGCTGTCATGTGTTTAGCCCCAGGAGATGGACTGTGTGATGGGCTGAGCCCATCATGATAACCCCGTCTCTCACTTTTCCAGCCTTTTTTTGCAGCTAGGAGTGGTCAGTCTAGTTCGAGCTAAGGAAACTTAAGTGGGAGTCTGCCAGAGAAGTCTGTAAGAAAACTCCAGTTTTTCTTGTAATAGGAGAAAACCCAGCGGATACAGGTTGTTCCCTTTGTCTGTTGCCTGAATCTGAAGGCATAGGGGCCATCTGGGGACCACGAGGCAAAATGCCTGGGATGAATGCCTCATGCTAAGTATGGAGAAGCAGAAGGAGACAATGAGATTGGTGACCGACCACCAATCCCTTGAATCAACACTGATAATGATCTGTCCCTAGTGTTTTTTCTAACATGTGAAAGATAAACTCTTATTTGCTTATGCCACTGTAAATCCAGTTTTCCATTACCTCTGGTTAAATGCATTTCTAACAGTGCAGTTCTTTTAGTGCAGTGTATACTTACCAGCTAAATGCATTTCTAATAACACAGTTACATACTATTTAGCTATATACTTTGTTATTACTTTTTTAGTTATATATTTTATATACTTTCTAATACTGCAGCTACGTATTTTATAAAAATAACAGCTTTATTGAGATATAATCCACATACCATGAAACTCACCCTTTAAAATATACAATTGAGTGGATTTTAGACTTGTGCAATCATCCCTACTATCTAATTTTAGATCACTTTCCTCACCCCAAAGAAAAACTCTGTTCCCATTAGTAGTCATTCCCCAGGCCCCTCTTTTGTCCAGCTCATGGCAACCACTAATCTACTTTCTGTCTCTATAGATTTGCCTATTCTTGACATTTCCTATATATGGAATCACACATTGTGTGGCCTTTCGTGTTCACTTAGCATGATATTGTCAAAGTTCACCCATTTTGTACTATGTATCAGTCCTTAATTCCTTTTTCTGACTGAATACTATTACATTATACGGATATTCTACTTTTTTTTTTTTTTTTCCTTTTTGTCTTTTTTCGTGTCCGGCAACGGATCCCAACCCTCAG
>NW_007727060.1:147470-151270 GCF_000696425.1 Galeopterus variegatus
TGGGTTACATGTTAACTTCATGTTTAACATTTTGGGGAACTACCGAACTATTTTCCCAAGAGGCTAAAGCATTTTGCATTCCAACCAGCAATGTATAAGGATCCCAATTTCTCCGCATCTTTGCCAACACTATTATTGTTACTATTTTCGAGTACAGCCATCCCTGTGGGTGTGAAGTGGTATCTCACTGTGGTTTTGGTTGCATTTCTCTAATGACTAATGATGTTGAGCACCTTTTCATGTGCTCATTGGCCATCTGTATATTTTCTATGGAGAAATGTCTACTTAAATCCTTTGCCAATTTTTAAATTGGGTTATTTATCTCTTTGACTTTTGATAGGAAATACCTAAATATACATCATCTCTTCTGAGCTTCATCATGACCCTGTAAGGTAGGTATTATCCACATCTCCATTTTAGAGACAAGAAAACAAAGTTAAAGAGGTTCAGAGATTTGCCCAAAACTGTTTAATGCCACATGGTAGAGCAAATAAAATCTGTGAATACTGATGTCAAAGGCCATATGTTCTTCTGTCACTCATATTTAAGCAGGAGAAAGTTAATAAGAATTATAAAAAACCTTTTATCTAATGAAGTGACTATTGACATTGGCATGTCAGTCACCTATAAAAAGATATAACAACAAACACATAAACTTAAGTTTAGTTTGAAAGTAATCCAGTGGCAAATGTATGTTAGAAGGACTGGGGGCTGGCAGGTTAGCTCAGCTGGTTGATAACACCAAGGTCAAGGGTTGGATCCCAGTATCGTCCAGCCACCAAAAAATAAATAAATTTTAAAAATAAAAGGATCAGACAACAGATCAATATCACACTTATCTAACAGCTGTCCTGCCTTTTATAATATATCATAAGAAAATGTATCGTGCTTTATTTTTGTTTTTAAAGGATTTCACAAGGTGGTAAGAAAGGAGGGAAGGGAGAAAAGGAGGGAGAGAAAATCCATCCACAGCTGATGTACTCCACTGACTTAAAGTGGATATAAAACAACTAAATTCTGGCAAAACATATGTCTTCCCAATGTTTTAGTTGGAGACTAGGCTGACGTCACACTAGGCTGAGTGTGAAGCTATATATTAAAAAATACATCCTTGGTCATTTCTTCCTTCTGGTAAGTAAGATCCACAGTATGAGTGATGATCAAATATTCTCTTTTGTTACTAATTCCATTTAGTTATTACTGATAGCAAATAATAAGAAAATACAAAAAGGGCAATCTGAATATTTTATTTAGAATTTTGGAAGAGAAAGTTAACTTGCCTCAAGTTCCTTGACAAGTCTGTTGGCTAGTTTAATAGTTTTGTTTGTTTGGTTCACCTCTTCTTGACATCGGACTTTCTCGGCTATTGCTTTTTCAAATGAAGCTGTGAGTCTGCTCAGATTTCGATCCAGATCCTAAATAAGAATCAAAATGAATTTTTAGTCATTTTTAGTTAAAACAGAAATATCACAATCATTTAAAAACATCTGTTACCTGAAGGCCAATGAAACGAATGTCCTTCTCCCCTTTTACTTTTGCCCCTTTTACTGTACATATTTTAGGGAAGAAGGATATAGTGATAATAAATGCGTCAGTCCTGCCACAGACTGACAGTTCACCACGTGGTCTTCTCACCTTCCTTCTCCCCTGGGCAGAATGCAGACAGCGAGGGGGGTGAGTGAATGTGCCCTGCAGACTCAATTGTACCCTGGGTGCACTGTCCCCTCTGCTTTTGTGCCTAAGCCTCATCTTCCAATACCAGCTCCACCGATGACAAGATTATTTTTATTTTCTCATTTGTTTCATAACTCAGGCAAGGAAGAGGCATGTTAATTACTGAGCCCCAGCCTGGCCAATCTGATTTTCTCTTCTGGAAATCTGGGACTGAAACTCAGAGGTAATCCATGCTTGTTGGCATTGAAAGACCTGGGACAATGTGTAAACTTTGTAGGGCTTCATGTAGAGTGGGACACCTTCCACCAGAGGCACAGAAAAGCAGAGGAAACCATGCTGGAGAGCTTGTTGGCATTGAAAGACCTGGGACAATGTGTAAACTTTGTAGGGCTCCATGTAGAGTGGGACACCTTCCACCAGAGGCACAGAAAAGCAGAGGAAACCATGCTGGAGAGAGAAAAAAGGATGAAAGACATGTACAAACAGAAGCAAGGGGAGAAGTCCCAAAGCTCTAGAGAGACTCCAAGAGCAAGTTCATGTCAGTTTCCGGTTTCCTGGATCTCTTGAGGCCTACTCACACTTTTTCCATGAATCATCCTTGTCTCCTTTTTGGCTTAAGGTAATCTGAATGGGTTTGTATTGCTTATAGCCAGAAAAGTCTCGACTAAGATAACGAATATTTGGGAGACTCTTCACTATAGTATCTTGTTACCTGCAAGTTCCAACAACCCTAAATAAGACTTATAACATTGCTTTTATAGACACATGCAAAGTTTCAAGAAACTTTGATAAGAAGACTTGTATAATTTATTCATAATTTAGAGACTGCCTATATTTGTCAATGACCCAGTTATTTCATCATTATTTATTTTGCTACAGCAATAAATGATACATGTATTTATGTATGTGAATGCATGTCAGATGTAAGATTGATATGCAAAATAGCATCAAATTGATGAGAATTGAAGGAGATACTGTGCATCACCAGTTAGAAATAAGACTGAAATAAAAATATTACAGGCTTATTTTGGGATATTGAAAGTACTTGTAGTTTTATAAAACACAGCTCTAGTACCAGACACCTGGGTTCATATTTGAACTCAGCTACCAGCTAAGCAATGCCTAGCCAGGCTATTCACTTAACCTCTCTATGTCTCACTTTCATCCTCTGAAAAATGGAATAATTGTGTTACCTACTTTTAAGGATTAATTTTGATGATTCACATAATAATACTTAGGATAGTGTAAGCCAGCAGTTCTCAAAATTTTTGGTTTCAGAACCCTTTTACCTCAAAACCCCAAAGGGTGTTGGTTTATGCAGATTATATGTGTCAATATTTATGGTATTAAAAATTGAAACAGAATTTTAAAAGTTATTTTATTTTAAAATAATAAACTCATTAGATATTAGCAGAAATAATTCATTTTTATGAAAAATAACATTACCAAAAGAAAAAATAATTAATGAGAAGGATGGCACTTTTTCTAAGATTTTTGCACATCTCTTTAATGTCTATTTAACAGAAGACTGTTAGATTATTATACTTGCTACTGTTTTCAACATGTTACATAGCCCCTGAAAAACTCTACTGCAGGATTGTGAGAGAATGAGAATAAAAAAGGCAGACAACGCCTTAGCATTATTTGTAGATGAGGAACCTGAGACAAAGATCAATCAGGTCATTTGCTACAGTTCCACTAAGTAGCATGTGACCAGGCAACGCCTGGAACCCAAACCTTCTGACTCCTGAACCAATTTTCATGGAGTACGTTTAACACAATAAATGCTTGAAGAGTCACAGTCACTGAAAGGGAGCCGTAACACTTCTGGGTGGCCCAGTCTGGCCACACATGGTACGGTTTATGGTTAAGAGTATCCAGCTTTGGGTTAAAAATGACTTGGTTCTGGTCCCTGTGTCTCTTACTGGCCATAGTTTTGGGCTCATTATTCAGTTTCTGTGAGCTTCGCATTTTCTCATTTGTAAAATGGAAATACTCCTACTAATACCTACTTCAGAGAGTTCTGAAATCAAATGTGGGTTAATGCACGAAAAACACAGCACAAAGCATTCAGCAAGCACAAGGTAAATGCTAGCTTAGTGTCCAAGTATTACCGGAGTTTATTT
>NW_007727060.1:151882-152835 GCF_000696425.1 Galeopterus variegatus
CATGGTACGGTTTATGGTTAAGAGTATCCAGCTTTGGGTTAAAAATGACTTGGTTCTGGTCTCTGTGTCTCTTACTGGCCATAGTTTTGGGCTCATTATTCAGTTTCTGTGAGCTTCGCATTTTCTCATTTGTAAAATGGGAATACTCCTACTAATACCTACTTCAGAGAGTTCTGAAATCAAATGTGGGTTAATGCACGAAAAACACAGCACAGAGCATTCAGCAAGCACAAGGTAAATGCTAGCTTAGTGTCCAAGTATTACCGGAGTTTATTTCAAATGAAATTCAAGTTCATGTTTGGTCCGTTTTTTCATTTAGCTAAAACATAATCAACTTGATAAACATGGGGTAAAAGCTGGCCCCTGGCATTCAACTCTTACTGGCATTAGTGAAAGTTCACCAGGAAATTGGTGCAACAACCAGCATCCTGGCCACACTGAAAGGTGAGTGCCTACTTCTTTCAGAGGAATGTTCAGTTGTTGACTTGAGCTTACACAGACTGACTCTATTCTATATGTCAGAGGTTTGAAGAAATGCTGGTATTTCACGTCAATCAGATAAATATAAACATAAATGTACAAAATGTATGTGTATTGGATAAAATAGCTCAAAGCAAGCCTAAATTTATCAAGATGATTTTACTTTAAAATAAATAAGAGGATTAGGTTTTCAAAATCTTTTCATCAGGGATCTTAACATTTGTTTGTATCTCTCTTTCTCCTTGTTTTTGAACAATTTTCTTCTCAAGAAAAGCCTGCTCTTGCTATTTTTCTGTTTTCACCATCCATACTCTACTCCACCTATTTTAATCTGCCTTTTGCCCCATCACTTCTTTTTTCATTTGTTCTCTACCATTTTACTGAGACAGATCTTATAAGAACCACCAATAAATCGGATGACCTATTTTTGTTCTCTCAAACTACTTATCATTGTTTATTAAAAAAAAAAAAAA
>NW_007727060.1:153445-163118 GCF_000696425.1 Galeopterus variegatus
AAAAAAAAAAAAAACCAACAATAATAACAATAACTCCACAAGCAATCATTGATCCTCTAGCACATGCCAGGCTCGATTCTAAGCACTTTACACATGTTAACTCAATTGATCTGTCCAGAAAGCTCAGGAGGGATTTTCGCATTTTACAGATAAGGAAACTAGAGCCAAAGAGGTCAGGTAAGTTCTTCAAGGTCACGTAGGTAGGAAGTGCTGGGCTGGAATGAAAACAAGCTGTGTGCCTCCAGGCCCTGTGCTCAGACCCATGGCATATCTAGCCTCTTTATGATTCGTTCTGGGCGAGGACTCCCCTCCTCTTAAGATTCCCTCCTCGGCCCCCATGACACCATTCTCTCCTGGCTTCCCTCTTTCCTCCCTAACAATCCCTCTTTCTTGCTTTTTCAGGTACCACCTTTTTGGGCCCAGCTTGTGAAGTGTGTGGAATCCACGGTTCCCTCCTTGATCTTATTTTATTCTCCTCCACTGTCATTCTGCTTCCAGTCTTCTTTCCCTTTGTCCGTTGACCCAGAGTTATCTTTCCAAAAGGCAAATGTGGTCAGTCCATCCCTCCTGCTCCCTAATGACAGTCCTTCAATGGCTCATTGTGACTGAGAGTGGTGGTTCCCATCCGTGGCCTGCAGACCCTTAGTGGGGACAGGTCTGCTCTGCTGGGGCTCACAGGGTCTACATTTGCCCTGAACATCATCTATAATTTGGTTAGAAGAAAATACAACTATTACTCATGATTGTGACTTTTTTTTTGGGCATTAAGAAGAGTCCTCAGTATTAGAGAGCTTGGAATCTCCTGGCCTCTAGAACAAACACTTACCTACTTAACCGATCTTCTGCAAGTTCCTGTGTGATTGTACCTCCCTTTTCATCAAAAATGACCCCCACACACTGACACTCTGCTCTTCAGCCATACTGAGCTACTCATGGTCCATAGAAGACATGACCTTCTCTCACTGTTTTCATGAAATGCTCTTTCCCCATCTTCCAGGCAAAACCAATCCATCTTTCAAGACTCACCAAACCTTTCTTGAGCAACCCACCCTGCTCCTCACATGCAGAACTGACCACTGTATTCTGTGTGCTCCAGTGACAGCCAGTGCAAACTCCCTTGATAGTGCCTAGTAAATCAGAAGGCATCTGTTAAGTCCACTATAAGATTTTCCAGAGCAGACACGGAGCCTTATTCCCCTCTCTGTCTGCAGCACCTAGTCGAGCATCAAAATGTTTGCTGATTGTTAAAGGAATAGTGAGCCACTCCATCAGAATAAATGGATGTTTTAATGAAAATAGAAGATGTAGTTGTGGTTTGTTCATTTAACTGATCTTTTTTTTTTTTTTTGTCCTTTTTTTGAGACCGGCCGCACCGCGCTCAGCCAGTGAGCGCTGTGAGCGCACCAGTCATCCCTCTATAGGATCCGAACCCGCGGTGGGAGCGCTGCTGCACTCCCAGCGCTGCACTCTCCCGAGTGTGCCACGGGCTCGGCCCTAACTTATCTTTTTTTTTTAAGTACCTCCACGTGTCACGTACTAGGCATAAAAAGTTAAAAACTTTAAGGAGCTTATGGTTTGTGTGCAAGACAGAAAGGACATGACGGTCTGCATGTTGGGATGAGCCGTACTCTGATGAGCAGGGTATGTGGGATAACAGAAAGTAGCGAAGTCGTTTAGGAGATCTTCATGGAGAAAATAAAGTCTAAGCTAGATCTAGAAGACCCGGGGGAATTAGCAGGTGAGAAGGCACCAGGTTGCAAATGGTTTTCAATGTTAGTACAGAGCAAAGGTCAGCAAACTATGGCCTGCAGGTCAAACCCAGCCAGCCACCTATTTTTGTATGGCCTGTGAGCAAAAAATGGATTTTACATTTTCAGATGTTAGATGTAAAAAATACTATTAACCTTTCTCTGAGGACAGGTGTACAAAGAGTTGCTACAGACATTGCCTCCTGGCCTATAAAGCCTAAAATATTTACTATTTGGCTCTTTAAGGAAGAAGAAGTTTGCTGACATCTGGCACAGAGTCACAGTGACTGCTCACGCCGGGCTGCTCTTGCTCCAGTCCCAGCTCCACCCTGAGCCTTGGGACCCTTATCTGTAAACTGGAGCAGAAAACAGTACCTACCTCCTAAGGTTTTTGAAGATGAATTTCTTAAATTAATGTATGTTAGCCTTGCATCTGGCATAGAGCAGGAGTTTGTTATGTATTAGCTACGATGATGATTATGACAGTGATGGCAATATGAAATGGGATAAGATTTTACCAACAGGATGGTGTTGACCAAATGGAAGATTTTCTTTTTTTTTTACATACGAGTAACAGGATCAAATTTGGACTATATAAAAATCCATTTGAAAAGACAAATGATTGATGCCAGGGAAACCAAGGAAGTTATTGTAGCAACCCAATTTAAGGTGAATACAATTCACCCTAAATCACGAAACAGAATGGGGGCAGAGAGGATGAGATGGATAAGCAGGGAGTCTAGGCAGTGATTCCTCACAGTGAAATCTCCTGACCCACCAGCATAGGGATCTCGTGGAATTCTTATTTTTAAAATTCAGATTCTGAAGAC
Source organism: Galeopterus variegatus (assembly GCF_000696425.1). NCBI lineage: Eukaryota > Metazoa > Chordata > Mammalia > Dermoptera > Cynocephalidae > Galeopterus > Galeopterus variegatus. Next base: position 156,024 of record NW_007727060.1, read on the forward strand.
CCCCAGTCTAGTACTTCAGAATCAGAGTTTACACTTGTGCGGGGTTCAGAAATCTGCATCTTAGAAGCTCCTTGAGTGCCTTTTCCTACACACTAATGTTGACATCCTCTACTTTGAGAGTTAAATTTACCAGCAAAAAAGGCTGGAAGAAATGAAGGCAAAGCAAGCAAAAACTATAATTTCACTGGGTTCAATCCTTTACCTCACTGCATGCCAACGGACAGAAACTATGCAAACACACCTTGCCCTTAGCATGACAAGCCATGTGGCCTTGGAAGAGAATGGATTCTGCCATATTAACAACTACTCTCTGGAAATCCATTGTTTACAGGGGATGGAGGAGACTTGTTCTTCATAAAGCCATGTTGATTATTACTTTGCCCTCCTTTTCTCTGTCTTTGAAAACTGAGTTCTGAGGCTTATTGAAATGTGAACCTCCGCTTATATTGAGGATCTTTAAAAACAATCAGTGTGAACAATTCTTTTCAGCTAATTGTAGACTGTAGCCAAAGTATTAGGAGTTCTACAGACACAGAAAGTCTTAACACTATGGTTGTCTTGAGCATCCTCATCACTTTTTCCATGAACATTAAATTGCTTCTAACATCTATATGAAGCCATTAATGTAGATGACAGCATTTTTCTAAAGGTTTTAGTCAAGTGGACAGTGAGTTTTGACCAATGAATGAAGATAATTTTTATAAAATTAATAGGTTTATCCAGAACTTATCTAAATTAGTGGCTGTTTTTGATGACTTGTTTTTCTTTCACCAGTCACCGGGCATTTATTGAACAGTGTACTTGATGCTGTAGTAGGAATACATATTGACTGGACAGAAAGGAGGGGAGGGCCAAGTCACCTGGCAGGGGAGTGGTGGCCAGAAAGGTCTTTAGAAGAAGCAGCCTCAAAAGGTAAGAGGGAGTGAATTATTGTGAGAGGTGCTTCAATTATCCGTGGCAGTAAGTTGATCTCACTCCTCTACTTTCCGTAACTGACCCTGGAATCTTGGAGGTGCTCTCTATTAGAAAGTGTCCCCCTTTTTTCTTTTGTCAAACTGACAAGTAGTGGCCCCAGACAGAAGCAGGCCTAGTTCAAACCCCTTTCCATAAGAAGCCTGGCCTTGGCTGCCCGGCCACTCTGAGGACCAGATTCTGGACTGCAGTGGCTACCGAGTTCACCTGCTCAGGGGCCTATGACAGGATTTACTCTGAGACAGAAATATCCTGCCCGAGGTCCCCTCAGCCCCAGAAGCCTGGCCTTGGCTGCCCGGCCACTCTGAGGACCAGATTCTGGACTGCAGTGGCTACCGGGTTCACCTGCTCAGGGGCCTATGACAGGATTTACTCTGAGACAGAAATATCCTGCCCGAGGTCCCCTCAGCCCCCCACTCCCAATCTCTCTACACACGATGCTCATGCCAACCATTCCCAAATCTATGTTCCTGAACCAGGCTTCCCTTGCAAATTCCAGTCCTGACTGCTGAACACCAATGCATGGGTTTTCTATAGGACGAGAGCAGGAACTAAGGTTTTTGAAGTATCTGCTGTGTACTGCATATGGGGCACTGTTTGGATACATCAGGATTCATAGGTGAGAATGACAGAAACTACCTCTAGCTAATTTAAGCTGAAGAGAATTTACTGGAGGGAGATAGGGGAGCACTCAGAAGGAAAAGCAGAGAACCATATACAGGTACCAAGGAGCTCCAGAGGGTCTTGCAAGCAGAAACTGCCTAAAAGTTTCAGGAGCCCACTATTTCTGGAATGCATGAACTCTGCTTTAGTGTTTGGTTCCTTTCACTCATGATTCAAATTCTAGAGCTGGGGGGATCAAATTGGCAAAGCTTGGATTGTATATTTGGTCCTTACCTAGAAAAGGAGAGGGTACGCCTGCTAAAAGTCCCACCTGTGTGTATCCAATGAGGAGAGGTAATTCCCCAAAGAAAATCAGGCTGTGGTCATTCAAGGAAAGCAGACTGAATACTGACTAGTCAAAAGCTGCCAATGCCCATGTTGCGAGGTAGCCATCATTGTCACCACTTGGCAGCCCCCACCCTCAGCACCTCTCCTCTGCATTCCTCGCTCTCTTCACGTCCCACCAGCCACCTGAGCCCTCCTTGCCCTCCACCACCACCACTCCACTCCCAGACAGTCCCGCCGATGTCCTTCTGCCTCTGGACTCTTCTCTCCCTCCAGTGCCTGTGCAGTTGCTGAAACACTAGTTCGGTCATATCATTAACCTGTTAAAATCTTGCAATGGCTCAATATCGCTAGTCAGACACAATTTAAATTCAGTAGCATGAAAGGCAAAGAAGGCTTTTGCTCGCCTCTGCAAGCTCAGCTTTCATTATTCCCTGCTATTCCCAACATGCCCCAAAACATTCATCATAGGGCTCTGGCTTACTGTGACTCTTCAAGTGTCCCAACTGCCTCTTTCTCTCCTCCTTATTCTCTGCCAGGAATACCTTTCTCATTCTAGCCATCCTGGTGTCTCCTAAACAACATTCAAAGCCCATGTCAAGTACACCTTCGCGAAGAATCTTCCTCTAATTTCTCCAGGCTTGGTACTTTTTTGACGCTCCTGTTGCATTCTGTACATAGTCACATGCATATTTATAATGCTGGGCTAGAATGACTTATTTATATATTTGTAAAAATAGTAATGATGATGATATTCATGGCTAATATTCTCTAAGCACTTACCCAGTGCCAGGTACTATGTTAAATTCCTAATATGAATTACTCTTATTTAATCTTCACAGTCTCACCTAAGAAGTGGATGTTATTGTATAAAACAATACCTATTTCATAGATGAGAAAGCAGAGGCTCAGAGAGGTTAACTAACTAGTGCGGGATGAAACAGTAAACAGGGGAGCCAGGGTATAAAGTGGGCAGGCTGGCTCTGGAAGCCTTGCTTTTAATCTCTTTGTGCTACCCTCTTCCTTCTGCTACCAGACTGTGAAAGTTTCTTAAGTTGTAGGCCATGAATGTTTCCACTTTTCCAGTTCAGTGTCTATTCATATAGCAGACAAGAAATATCTACTGAGTATATAAATGAATACATTCATGGAAGATCGAGATCCTTTCTGGTTGGTAGGACTCAGACACGGCCCTGTCTGAAGCTGGATCCTAAGGTGGACGCAGGGACCGCCTCTTGGGAACTTTTGCAATGTTATAACAGTAGTTTGTACTTACCACAAGCTTTTTCCTGATAGCCTCTAGTTTTTCAGTAGCTGCAGCCAGTTCTAAGTTTGCTTGGGTTAATGCTTGGCGTTTTGGCTCCACATCACAGTAGACCTGAAAATCCATGGGAGTTAAATTCATAAGGTAATAAAGATGTAAAGAGGACAACTCATTCAATCCTGCATAGGCTGGAAGCTTTACAATTTTTTTTTTTTTTTTTTTTTTTTTTGAGGCTGGCTGGTGTGAGGATCCAAACCCTTGACCTTGGTGTTTTGACACTGAGCTCCAACTGACTGAGCTAACCAACCAGTCAAATTTTAGAATTAAAATCTCTAATTCCCCTAGCGATCTGTTGTTTGTTTCTTAGCCATGATACCACCAAGGCGGAGCAAAATCCACACATCCTTCCATGTTTTCTCTGGTCCTCTACGATTTACTTATTATTCTGGTCATTAGTGCTGCAAGTATTTGCCTAAAATGCTATATAGGTCAAATACCATTAAGATATTAAAATTGGTTTGCAAGAAATTGTGAAGATAATTCCCATCTCACTAGAAACTGCAGTGTGCAGAAACTATAAGTAAAGTTCAGATCAGGTCTAGCCTTTAAAGTACAAAACACATGTGGAGAAATTCAGCGAACATGGAAGGGAAAATGGGAGATATCCTCACACAATAATAACCACACGTTCACTTTCTTTTCTAAGTTCCTGACAACTGTAAGCCTGTGCTATTTGAATGGAAGGCTTGAGAATTTAGGTGGATCAATTTTTCTCATGGTGGGGAAAGAAGAAGGAAATTAAATTTTATTTCTTATTTTACAGTGAAACAACATAGAACACAGCCACAGTCTAGCTCCATGCTCATCTTTTCACCTATGGTACAAGGAGAACACAGCATTCAGGCATTTTATCATGGAGAGAGGACACAGATCTACCGCAATTTGCCTCGACTCTTGCTCTATAAAGATTCTCACTAAAGAGAGAGATCAAGAGAGTCCCCTTCCTGTGGGCCCTGCAGTATATAAAGGATACAACCTGGGTTATGAAAATCATTTTGGGAATGGCATTGACTATGACTGGCTTTTTCTCAGTAATTTCATATTTGAATATAACATATAACCTTTGAAGACAAAAATGAGACAGTTCTTCAGGGTCAAGGGCCATGTACTATTCCTTTCTCGCAGTCAGTACTTTGCAAAGTGCTTGGGACACAGTTGGCAGGCAATAAATATTTGATAAATAAATGACTAAATGAAATGATAATCTACTTTCATTCTGCCCAAAAGTACAAATTTTAGATTAGACCATACACAGGCAAAAATTTACCCTTCATTAAAACACTAAAGCAAGGAAATTGTTATTTTCTCACCTCACTACATCTACAATAGAGATGGTGTAAATTTTTGCTTTAAGAGCAAGGATTATGTTTAATTCAATGTGAATCGAGACTTGTAGTTGTTTCAAGTCAACATAAATTGAATATTTTAATGTAAATAAATATAATTCATAAATGCAATAAGTTTTGATCTAATTAAAGCAAGTTAATTGTTGCTCTTCAAATTAATGTAGCTAACCACTTTACCCTAAAAAACAAAACAAAAAAACAGTTTCTACCATTTCAAATATCCTTCTGTACATAATTCTGTATACTCTGACATGTACATATCTCATTCTTAGAACTACATATCCTTGTTTAGAAAATTAAATATAAAATTATTTTACATTTTTTGCTGACTTGGAAACTGATATATTTATGTTTCTTTATGAATAACACCTGTAAACCATCAGATTAGGAATGATACCTCATAGAATTTAATGATGTTGATGACCCAGGCACAGAGACCAGCTGCTGCAAAAGATTTGGTCTGAATCAGATTTGGATTGAACTCTGGGTCTTTCAAATACTGTTCATTGACCACTTTTAGACAGTTCTCTGGAATGTGCTCTTTGTCATAGTTAATTAAAGCCTGCAAAAAATCATCAACCTGCAAAGCAAAAAGACTTTTTGCAATGAACCCATTTTGGTTGCAGAGAAAAATTCCTAGATCAAAAGTTAAAATCAGTTTTTAAGACTCACATTACAAAGGCAAAATTGGCAAGCTGCATTTATCCTACTGCTTGACTTTTTCAGTCTTTACAGTATGAAGTTAGAATTAGCAATGGACACTTTTCAAACCTCTTCTATCCCAGGGTAAAATATTCAGTCCTGGCACAGGAGGTATTCACATTTTGAAGAAAAGAAAAGCAAAGAGAAAAAGCAAAACATACACCAAAAAGCTCCTTTGCTTCACCTTTTTGTACATTATTAACATTTTTCCACCCTAAGAAATCCATGTAATTTTCTCTCTCCTACACTTAAGTGCTTTCATAATTTTGCAAATAATTAGCAACCTTCCACCTGCTGCTGGCATTGACTTAGGTATGCCTCAACCCCAAGCTAACCTCTAACTTAGCAAACAAAAACTGTAAGTCTAGAACACATACAGCAGATTACAGTCAGCAACTATGAAGAGGATTTCCTTTGACTTGAACATCCCAAGCATAACCACAGTACTGAAAACAGTATAGAAATCACGGGGAGTTTCCTTTTGCCAGGCTGGATAGTACCTTTCCCATGAAGACTTTAGCCGCTTTCCAGCTTCGGTCTCTTGGCACTCTGCCCCGTGGAGCCAGGAGGACCATCACGGCCGCAGTGACATTGGTAACCGCAATGGGAGGGTTGGGAAAGGCTTTCAGTTCAGTGAGGTTGACCTGAAGCAAAGGGCACATACACACTTTGGGTCAGGGCAGTCTGCAGAAATGCTGTAAAGCAGCAACACTGGTCTTGAGTAGCCCCGCACCTCTCCTGAGCACATCCTCTCTGTGTGGCAATTGTTTGCCACCTGCCCAGGGATGCTACCTTGGAACTCCAGGAGCTTCAGTTCTTGCTGGGCACTTCTCTGGAAGCATCTCTGCCCATTTTTTGCTTCCAAGAAAAAAAAAATCTATCTGGTATACTAGTTCTGCAGAGCCCTGCTCACCAAGGCTAGGACATTTTATACACATATACGTTGTAAGGTATTTACAGGTTCTATTCCGCTATGTAATATAGTTTCACTTTAACCTGGCTCTCCCAGAAATGCAACTCAGTTCATTCTCTTAGTTTTGTTTTCCTGCTTTACATGCACTAATAAGAAGCATTTTCCATTACACTACAGTGACTCTCAGGTGTCCCATATAGACTGCACCTTCTTGCCTGCTCCTTAATCCTCTCAGGTTACAACACTGATTTAGCCAATGATGGAATTAGTGGTATAAATTACAAGTATCAGGACAAATTCTCTGGGACAGAAATTAGTCAGTACCTTTAAGAAGTACATGTAGATTCGTGATACCTGTTTCCAAAAACAAAAGCAAACAGCCAACTATTTCCTGTAATATTTTATGTGCTATATAATACACCCTTGCTTATAAAACCTTATCAAATGTTGAACCTGAATCTGCTTGCTTACCAGGAACTGCCTAATTATTTGGTAAATGATTGCAAAGAATGGTAAGGTTCTTTGAAGCAAAGATGTACAATACGCTTATGATACAAATGATAATTGCAAGCTGGCTAACCATGATTATTTTATCATTTATAAGTATACCCAGCTTTGTATTTTAAGTGACCTTAATTTAATGTGTCTGGGTAAGGAGTAATCTACTCAAAGAAGAATTTGTAAATTTAGAGGAACACAAAGAAGAAAACAAACATTCCATTTACTCAGAGATAACCAGTTATTCTTTTATTTTTTTCCAATCTTTTTTCTATGTAGATGAATGCTCTTACCAAAAAAATTAGTCATAAAATATATCCTATTTTATAGTCTGCTTTATTCACTTAATCATAAACCATATCTCACATTGCTAACTAGTATTCAACAATATT